>NC_137616.1:48290053-48345053 GCF_963280865.1 Gymnoscopelus braueri | reverse complement strand
AGTACCAAAAGTGGAAGTACTCATTATGCCGAATGTCCCATTACCCAGTCTTCAAATGTATAAACATCTTTGGAAAAATAGCAGATCTACAAGCTCACAATGTGTCGCAACGCAACGCATTGTGAGCTTGTAGATCGGCTATTTTCAAATGGCCGAAATGTATTGTAATAATAATCAAAATCTACAAAGTAACAAGTAACTAAGGTTTTCAAATAATTGTCGTGGGGTAAAAGTACAATATTTGCCTCTGAAATGTAGTGGAGTAGAAGTAAAAGTATTGGAAATGGGAAATTACTCAAGAAAAGTACAAATACCTCAAAACTAAATATACTTAGTTAATTTACACCACTGGCCCAGAGATATTTTAAGTCCTCGACTACCTCTGTCACCACCCCACTGGCAATAAATCTGTCTTCCTGGCTGTTATGAGCCATTCCTTTAGTTTTCTTGGCATTGAGCTGGATATATTCCTACCCTCCATTCTTACTGCCGGTAGTAGTTTCCCTTTGGTCACAATAGAACAGATGCATTGACAACAGGAAGGATTCCCAGTAGTTTTCCAGTGTTTCACTGTGTAGCCCTGAAGATAAAGAGGAATTTTCCATGAGCCATGCAACTGTTCATTGTTCTCATTCCTGAGGAGGGCGCTACTGCTGTGTCGTTTTCTTCTTCCAGCTGCAGCCACATGTTTGAGTATAATGTTAAGTAAAGTGTCCATTCACATCAGTATCGACTTTCTTCTGGTTATCTGTCACAGAGCTTCTCAAACGTTGTCATGTCAAGGACCAACACATTGATACATAATAGCCTGTGGACCCCCCATTGGAAAAGATATGCCAGGGATCCTCATAGGACCCTTTTTAATTTCAAGGACCCCCAGTATGAACAATAATAATAATGGATTTTATTCATGATGCACTTTACAATTGGGTAAATCTCAAAGTGCTACAATAAGCATTTGCATAAAAAAACATCACACCTCTATAAAAGATCTAAAACACAGCTTTGTTAAAAAGGTATATACTTTATCTCCCTCAACAGTGGCTGACTGGCTGTCAGCACACACACACACACACACACACACACACACACACACACACACACACACACACACACACACACACACACACACACACACACACACACACACACACACACACACACACACACACACAGGGCCATAATACACATCTCCAGTCTGCTCTTCTCATCTAGAGGATGAGATCACAGAGCAGTGAGAGAGAATATGAGCGTCATGCTGTCAGGACTCAGTAAGTGACCATGAGGTATAATGTACCGTGGCGTGAGAGACACTACAGCCTGAAGACTGCCGTCTCATGCAATACCTTAGACCCAAGCGTGTGTGTGTGTGTGTGTGTGTGTGTGTGTGTGGTGTGTGTGTGTGTGTGTGTGTGTGTGTGTGTGTGTGTGTGTGTGTGTGTGTGTGTGTGTGTGTGTGTGTGTGTGTGTGTGTGTGTGTGTGTGTGTGTGTGTGTGTGTGTGTGTGTGTGTGCGTGCGTGCGTGTGTGTGTGTGTGTGTGTAGGAGAAGGGTTAGAAGCTGTAGCTCTGTTGTTCCCTGGAGTCATCTGTCATGTTAGAGTCTAAAGATCTAAAGCCTGTATCCTGCCAGCTGTGAGTGGAGCTTACCCCCTCTGCTCTTCAACTGACACCCTATGGCATTGGTTCTCAAAGTGGGGTCCACAGACCCCCGCAAGATTGCAAGATTGTACATCTGCTATTTTTTAGAAGCTTTGAAAAAAAATCTGAAAAGTATGGAAAATCTTGAATAATTTAGAATTTTGTTTAACACAAATCTTCTCTTTTGGGGGGCTCCCTGGTACAAAACATTTTCAGATGGGGGTCCGCAGCCAAATACATGTCAATTTGGGGCGGGGTCCTTGTCACGAAGAAGTTTGAGAACCAGTGGTCTCTGTTTGTCTCTCTCTATCCTCTCTCTGGGAGAAGGGAAGAGAGTCTCTCTCTCTCTCTCTCTCTCTCTCTCTCTCTCTCTCTCTCTGTAAGCACACACACACCCATCCATCAGTAGAACCACAGGGGAACGTCAGTGAGGATCATGGACGCATGTTTGTAATTGTTAACGAGACCAAGGCTCTCTGGAAACACACACACACACACACACACACACACACACACACACACACACACACACACACACACACACACACACACACACACACACACACACACACACGCAACTAGAATTTCAAATGAAGTGTAGAGTGAATTCATATACTGTAGGAAGTGCCTAGACGTTTGTATTTGTATTTATTTTGCTGTAGAGGATTTGTGGAAGGAACCTTAAAAAAGCTATTAAGAAAAGGAAAAAAAAGGAAAGGCCCATTCAGGGCTGCCTGTTGATCGTTGCTATGACAACAGGAGGTTTGTTTACATTAGCAACAAGCCCAGCAACAGGAGTTGCAAGCACTGTATCTCTGGCTAGCATGATGTTAGCAGATGAACCATAGTATAGTCCTTTAATACTATAGCACAGATACACTGATATATCATCATTATGGATGCACAGTCGTTGTGTTATTCTCTGGACCTGGTGTCCGGTAGCGGTCACACTGTGAACCCAGAGCACAGGGCAGCGCTGCAGACCTCCATGGTCATCCTGAGGAAGAACTACAGGTTTAACAGGGTCTTGTTCTGGGGAAAGATCCTGGGGTTAAAGGCTGATTACTTCATCGCTCAGGGGAAGGGACAGGACGAGATGCACCACACTAAGAACCTCTATAGGTAATGAAATATACATTATTAAAACTAACATAAGAATCACTTGGTGTCACGATCCGTGACTAGTCCTGTTCTACTGCTGTGTCTTCTCATGTTCCTCGTTTCGTAGCTTGGTTTTGTGTGCTCTTATTTTGTAGTTTGTTCTGTGTCTTCCTGTCTGCCCCTGTATTTCTGTACCTGCCTTGTCTACCGGTCTTGTGATTGGCCAGTGTTTCCACCTGTGTCCTGTTAGTTCCCCAGCCTATCCCAGTGTTGATTGTCCAGTTGTGTTCACCTGTGTGTAGTTAGTCCTTGTGTATTTATACCCCCCTGTTCCCTGTGTGTGGTTGGTAGTTCATTGTCTGTTGTCATGTGTTGCGCATTTGAATTTAGTGCTTAATGCCTATAGTTTGTATTCCTACCTTTTGAGGCAATAAACCCTTTGAACCGACCTATTCAGCCTCTGCCTCATCCTGCACTTGGGGTCCCCTGCAAAATGAGTTAATAAAGGGTCGCAATCATTTTAACCCCTTTATCCATTTTTATACTTTGGCTATTAAAAAATAGCAGATCTACAAGCTCATAGTGCGGCACAGAGTGCTGCGCTATCATGAGCTTGTAGATCCCTATTTTTTAAAAATCGTGAAAATGTGTGCAAATCTTTGAATAAGTTAGTTTTCTAAGCGATTATATGTAACTCAAATCTTTGCTTCTGGAGGGCCCTGGAACAACGCATTTTGAGATGGGGGTCCGCGGTCGAATATTCATCATTTTGGGGGTCCTTGACATGATAAAGTTGGAGCACCACTGATATTATAGCAGCATACGTTTTTTTTCATCAAAAAACTGTTGAAAACATTTGTAGAATCGACCTCCAGGTCTGAATGGATTAAATACAGTACTATCAAAATAAAGGAAGTATTACGTGTGTGTGTGTGTGTGTGTGTGTGTGTGTGTGTGTGTGTGTGTGTGTGTGTGTGTGTGTGTGTGTGTGTGTGTGTGTGTGTGTGTGTGTGTGTGTGTGTGTGTGTGTGTGTGTGTGCGCGCGCGCAGCTTCAACTGCATGGACTGGCACCTGCTCCCCCCTGCCACGGACCAGTTGATTGAGGAGGTGAGCAGAGCGGCGAGGGGCAGCTTCACCGGAGACCCCTCACATTCCTATGAGACCATAGAGACCCACAGGACAGGAGGAGGAGGAGGAGGTGCTACAGAGGAGGAGGAGGAGGTCATGGTGAGTCCATGAGGAGGAGAAACATGGTGATGTTCAGAGTTCCGACACATTATCATCGTTATGTGTCAGTCAGCCAACAGAGGGCGCCAGGGTGGGGTCAGCCCTGTGTTCCCTCAGGTTAGGGTCGGGACCATAGACTGTATGAAATGAATGGACAGCGTTACTCCCCTAGACTATACAGACTCTAGACTCTACGTAAATGAGGCTGATTGTTCAGCTGTGTGCAATCCGCCATCTTTCAATATTGCGTTATATCCTGCAGAATGACACCAGACCATTATTGGTTGGGTAGCTTGTCAATCAAAAGAGGGGGCGGGGAATGAATGCTATTGGTTGTGTAGCTTGTCAATCAAATCATCCCGCCCCCCCCTAGAGCATAACCTACTTTATCGTCAACTTTAAAATAAATGGGACCATAGTTTAGCAAAACGCATATCATGATGATTGAAAGGAGACTTTAAACTAGCGACTGGAAGCATATAGTATTTATGACAATTTTTATTAAGGTAAGAAAATCTAGTCTAAAGTTTGTCGAAAACCCATCCGCTCGCGTTAAAATAAATTATTTCTGACACCTGCAGGGGTAAAACAGCGAAACTACAGGCCATTCATATGAACTGTCTCTTCCGTATTGGCGTCAATGTAAAAATCTCAGGCTGGCCCCTTGGTCGGGACTGAGGTTAGGGGTTCAATCGGGAATGTTTAGAAGACATCCACAAAACAGTTTTCTGAAAAAAATTGCAAGTGCCGCCGTATACAGTATGAGCTTGTAGATCTGCTATTTTTCAATAGCCAAAGTATAATATGATGGTTACAGCTCAAAACTAAAATGACACAGATGCGTTGGATTGAATGGGTTAGGGTTGAGGGAACATATGGCTATGGCTGAGTTGTGTGCACACAGTAGATTCTGTGCGTTGCTCATTCTTTTGAAGTAGTGTGTGATGTTGTGATGTTCTCTTATATCTTCCTCACCCACAGATCAAGGTGAAGGAGGAGAGCAGGCTAGCGGTGACGGTGCATCAGATCGATGCCGAGGCGTCCGTCGTGCCTCGAGGTGCTTTCATCCAGAACCCCCACGGCCTGGTGCAGACCAACCGCAGCTTCAACGGTAACGTGTGTGTCTGTGCGTTCAGGGCTGGACTATATATCCATACAAGTAAGACGCGCGAACGCGGGAAGCGAACGCCAACAAAAATAAATGATAATGAAAAGAAATCATCTAAAAAAAAGTAACCAATAAAAAAATAAAAGGAGCATCTTAGAAAAAAAAAAAAAAAAAAAAAAAAACTTTGAATGTTTTTGAACAATTCAACAAAGTGTTTGAAGTGGCTGTTTCACCCACTTCCGGGGGGCGGAGCCAAAATCCGAGCCCGAAGTATTTGTTCGTAGACCCCCACTTAGGGGGGGTAGAAAAAGTTTCGGAGCGATTCGGGCTCTTTTCATTTAACATGGGGTTTCAATGGGGAGTTTTTAGGAACCTTCTCCGGGGCGTGGCTTCCGGGGGAAGGGGCGGGCTTAAACGCAACCTTGACAGGTGTGTTCAGTTTTCAAAGGCCTTTCATTTGATGTATGGTACGTCAATATTGGACATTTACTTGGCTGCACACAGGGCTGAGGCAGTGCACGCACACAGAGACGCACACACACAAGCCGAGCACGGTTTCATAGTAAGCTCCACTTGCGCTGCGTTCGCAATCATATCGATACCGTGTGATATGAGACTAGACATCGTCTGGGATTTTGGATGCTATAATAAGGGCATATTAAGTGTTGTCTAGTCCTGGTTATAAACCCTCTAATCCGGGTGAAACAGACCCCTGTTGGCTCTGTATTTGGTCTAGCTGCTAGTTTCCCTCTACACCAAATATCTTTGCCAAAAATAGCCGATAACTTAAGTTGTAGATCGGTATTTTTTTTGGATGCTGGGATTCAGGTTAGACTACAGTCAAATCCAGCCAAATCCGGCCAGACCGTTCACACTGCATTTGCAAGTGACCAGATCGGATCTGTCACAGATCTGTGTGTTCAGACTGATTCAAACAACGTCAACCCAAAGCCGCCCTGCGTCGACACATATCCGCTTTGGTTCGCGCTGCAAGTGGCGTTTTGGACAGTTTGATATGCGACTTGGGTGTTTTAGAGCAGGTTACTGCGTTCAGACTGAGACAAATCAGATTTGAATCTGATTTGAAACCACCTCTGAATGTGGCTCAGGTCGGATTTGTAAAAATGGGATTCCATGTGACCTGTCTCTGTTCAGACTTAATAAAACAAATCGGATTCCAATCTGGATATGACACAGATCTGATTTAGGCTGGCTTTGGCTGCCAGTCTAAAAGGGGCCTAAAAGTCCTTTTTATACAAGCGCACAATGCGTCGGAAATAGCTACTTTAGATTTGGTTGTCGTTTGAACAAATGTAAAAGAAATGTGATATTATAGTAACACGATGTCATTACAATATTGATTGATCGTGATATTGTGATTTTGCCCATATCGACGCCCCGCCCTGCTGTAGTTCTTCTCCCTGACAGAACCAATCAGTGTGTGTGTTACACTGAGCAGAGTTAGACTGAGTGGAACACTGTGGTTTCTCAGCCGCTATTAACCCTTTAAGACCGGGGACGCGTCTGTGTGTCATTTTAAGATTTCTTTGGGCTATTCAAAATTAGCAGATCTACAAGCTCGTAGCGCGGCACCGAGTGCCGCGCTACGAGCTTGTATATCTGCTATTTTTTTTAAAGTCATGAACATTTGTGCAAATCTTTGAATACATATTTTTAACGCGAACGTTTTTAATCTTTGCTTCTGGGGGATTCTACAAATGTCTTCTAAATCCTAACAGTTTTTTTTTTTTAAACGTATGTTGCTGTAAGTGGTTCTCAAACGTTTTCATGTCAAGGACCACCCAAAATGATATGTATTTGGCCGCGGACCCCCATCTCAAAATATTTAGTTCCAGGGACCCCCCCAGGAGTTGTAACACGAGTTAAAAATGTTCGCTTAGAAAAATATATATCGAGAGATTTGCACAAATTTTCTCGATTTTTCAAAAAAATAGCAGATCTACAAGCTCATAGCGCGGCACTCTGTGCCGCGCTATGAGCTTGTAGATCTGCTATTTTTGAATAGCCAAAGAAATCTTAAAATGACACAGACGCGTTCCCGGTCTTAAAGGGTTAACTGACAGAAGGACAGAGAGTGGTTTTCATCAGCGGTCATGATGTGTATTTTGTCGGCACAAAAACGGCACTTTTTTTTCATCCTATGAAACCACAGTGAGGCTCCAGTGTGACGTCATGGAGTTTACTCTGCGCCGCGGCCAGTGTTGCCAGATTCTGTGAGAGAAACAAGCAACCAGGTCTAGGAAAAACCAGCCCAAAAGAAGCGACTATGGGCCACATGAGCACTTTAACATGTACATCAGCTATTTGAAAATAGCAGATCTACAAGCTCACAACGCGTCTGTCTGTCAGTGTTGCCAGATGTAGCGAGAGAAATCAGGTCTATGAAAACAAAGACCCAAAAGAAGACACTATAGGCCAAACGAGCACTATTGGCTATTCCTTTGAAATGTGGTCGAGTGACAGTCATTAAAGTAATACAATGCAGGTCCACAAATAACAATTTTTAGCAGCCTCTGCTGGTCATTACCGTCACTGCAGGCCGTTCGTTTATTCCTGCATTACCCAGAATTCCATTTGTTTTCACCGGAAGACGGAAGACGGAAGACGTTTCAAAAAGCGTTCTTTTAATTGTTTTATACTATCTGTGGATCGTTTCTCTTAGCCAGTGGAGCTTTAGTTACCGTGAGCTGTGTTTTCTTTTGCTGTTGTTTTTCCATCTTCAAATCCTACGATCTCTTAAAAACAGCGTGAGATTCCTTTTTGTTATTAGCGCGGTAGTTCCTGGCCAAACAGGAAACCGGTGCGGTAGTTCCTGGCCAAACAGGAAACCGGTGCGGTAGTTCCTGGCCAAACAGGAAACCGGTGCGGTAGTTCCTGGCCAAACAGGAAACCGGTGCGGTAGTTCCTGGCCAAACAGGAAACCGGTGCGGTAGTTCCTGGCCAAACAGGAAACCGGTGCATTTCCTTTTCCGTTTTCCGGCCGGATGACGTCATTTTCGCGGGAATGACTAACCTAGCCACCGTTTCAATAGAAAATATAATAGAAAAGGCTTTCGGGGGTGAAATTCATGGAGTGGGTGTTGTGAAACATTTGCAAAAGATATACAATTTAATTTTAGTTTTGTTGAAAAAGTTACCTAGTATTACTTTAAGTATCCAACAATAAAGTACAGATACTCAAACCATTTACTTAAGCACAGTACTCTAGTAAATGTACTCTGTTACTTCCTCACCACTGAGTGCGTTTCATCACCATGCAGGTCTGTCTCACTCGGAGGCGAGGAAGCTGCACAACTTCCTCCATTTCACCCCCCAGCCCACGGGTCTGAAGAGGAGATCCATCCTGCAGATGGCTGACTTCCATCCCTCCATGGACTTCCTGGAGCCACTGGCTGAGGACGTTCCTAAAGGTAAGAGAACCACCTTGTTCTGCTGGGTGTGACGTGTCATAATGGGCAAACAGTCTGACAAAAAAAAAATAGCTGATCTACAGTGGTGGAAAGTAACTAAGTACATTTACTTAAGTACTGTACTTAAGTACATTTTTGAGGTATTTGTACTTTACTTGAGTATTTCCAATTTCCAATACTTCTACTTCTACTCCACTACATCTCAGAGGCAAATATTGTTCTTTTACTCCACTACAATTATTTGAAAACTTTAGTTACTAGTTACTTTTCAGATAAAAATGTGGACATTATGAAACATACATTAAAGGGGAAATCCACCCATTTTCAATATTTAACTATGTCATTAATATAGCATAAAGGAGTTGTGTGGAAATAAGAAAAAATTAAAAAAAAAAATAACATTGCAAAAAAATTTAACATTGCAAAAAAATTAACATTGCAAATTACACCATGATGAGTCATCACAGTGTAATTTGCAATGTTAATTTTTTTGCAATGTTAAATTTTTTTGCAATGTTAATTTTTTTTTTAATTTTTTCTTATTTCCACACAACTCCTTTATGCTATATTAATGACATAGTTAAATATTGAAAATGGGTGGATTTCCCCTTTAACCACTTTAGCCTTATGTTATACCTAGGCTATTTGAAAATAGCAGATCTACAAGATGCGACGCGTTGTGAGCTTGTAGATCTGCTATTTTCAAATATTTTAGTACTTTTACTTTTTGTACTTTGAGTATATTTTGATGCCAATACTTTTGTACTTTTACTCAAATACATTCTGAATTCTGGTCTTTTACTTGTAACCGAATATTTTTATATTGCAGTATTGGTACTTTTACTTAAGTAAAACATTTGAGTACTTTTTCCACCACTGCTGATCTACAAGCTCACACAACGCGTCACAAGTCGACGCGTTGGGAGCTTGTGCTGTGCATCGGCTGTTGGTGTAGAGGGGGGGGAGGGGGGGCCAATAGACCCCTGAGGGACCCCGGTCAGTGACGTGTATCGTTACTGTCGGGCAGAAAGCTCTTATCTCCATATTTTCTTCGTACATTAACGCCCTACTTGAACATACCACAGCGTCACACAAAAGCATCAAAAGTAGCAGATCTACAAGATTCGAAACACTCTAAACGACGAGTTTTGAGCTTGTAGATCTGCTGCATTTGCTGTTTTTTTTATTTGAATCCTGAAAAGTAACAGTTTTTTTGGACATAATAGGTTTCCACCAGACAGAGGAGATACAGGGTTTAATTGGTTAAAGGACTGTGTCAATGCATGTCATTTACTATTCACAGTTTCAGCCATATATGGCACTGGTTCTCAAACTATTTCATGTCAAGGACCCCCAAATTGACACTTAATAGCCCGCGGACCCCCATTTGAAAGGATAAGCCAAGGACCCCCATAAGATAAGATTTTTACGGCTCTCTAGCAGTGATTCTCAACCATGTTAATTTCAAGGACCCCCAATTAGACATGCATTAGGCTACGGACCCCCATTTAATGGCATTTCTATCCCTGGTACCCCAATTTATATTGTAAAATCAATGTTAACTTAACTCTGAGAGTGTACAAATGGAACCGTTAGGGTCCATTTGGTTCTCCACTACTTTTGAGGGATTTGTTTTTACTTTAGTGGAGTATTTCACATTTTCAATACTTTAACTTCTACTCCATTACATCTCAGAGGCAAATATTGTTCTTTTACTTCACTACAATTATTTGAAGGTTTAGTTACAAGTGACTTTGTAGATTTGGATTATTATCACAAAACATACATTATACACTTCAGCCCTATATATATATATATTTCTATATACATATAGGGCTACAAGCTCACACTATAGGGCCAAAAGCTCACAATACGTTGCGATGTGACACATTGTGAGTACACTCTCAGAGTTACAGAACCATAAGGGTCCATTTGGTTTCTATCCATCATTTAGCTGGGGACCCCCTGGAACCCCCTCAAGTACCCCTGGGGGTCCCCGGACCCCACTTTGAGAACCAATGATATATGGGACATAAGCACAGACATGTGGTTATACAGTATCTCTACACCCTGCAGTGCCAAAGACCAAACAGTAGGGGGCTGGCAGCGACAGTGAGAGAGTGACATTAGGGGAATTGGCAATGGCTAAATTGGAGAGAAAATTACATAACAATGTAAACAAACAAAAACATTAAAAAAACTGTGATGTATTTACATACTACTGAAATGAACTGACAGAAGGACAATCCAATGGCTTCCCTCGGAAATCAAACCTTTGGAAAATGGTCTGTAGTAAATGTCAAATCAACGTTTTGCTTCAAACAACTTAACTAGGACAAACAAGCATGTCACCCCACTGATCCCCATGCAGTCTCATGCATTTGTGTGGGATGACTTAATCTTTTGGTCCGTTTGGCCACAACAATATTTCAGAAATAATTGCTTGTGAAAGTTTGGGTGGAACGGCAGCTGCTTTAACCCTTTAAGACCTGAGGCGATTCTTAAAAATGTTTTCTAAATCCTAACAGATTTTTGAAAGAAATCAGAAAAATATTTTTTCACGATTTTTCAAAAATAGCAGATCTACAAGCTCATAGCGCGGCACTCGGTGCCGCGCTATGAGCTTGTAGATCTGCTATTTTTGAATAGCCAAAGACATCTAAAGTGACACAGATGCGTTCCAGGTATTAATGGGTTAATTGGTTTCAGACATTATGTTTTGTCATCATAATGCACCCATCCTACACTGTCATCAGAGGAGTGTGTATATATCACAACATCAGCATGTCAACAGGCACGCTCGGTGGCTTTTCGAGTAAACGCTCCAACGTAAATGAGGCATCAGGGCAATGCGTGTGATAAAGACATTAACCGGCGTGCGCCAAGTCCCAGCCTAGCCAGCCATGCAACATTACACGTAAATAAGCTGTGTTACTGGCGCCCAATCAGCTGTGTGATTCAGGTTTCCACCAGAGTCATCGGATTCTTTGGAGAGGAAATAATGATCACATGGCCTGTCCTTTCCTGGATGGATGTTTCAACACGCTTTCTCTCTTTCTCTCTGTCTCTGTCTCTGTCTCTGTCCAGTGACATGGCCTGTTTTTGGATAATAGTCATACACACCTCATATAAACCAGCTGTGGGCTTTGCCAGCACCAAACACCAAACACCAAAGACTGCCATATGTAAATCATTTCAGGGTTTGACCATTACGTAATGCTTTTGCACAAAGTAGGTTTATACGATTGTTTTATTTTTCATTTGTGTTGGCCTTAAATATTGCTGCTGTTCCTCTATCTATGCAGAGCTAGCTTTGTTTTTGATGGTTGTTTACCTCATTGGAAAGCCTTTTCATGGCCATGTTGAGATCATATCCACAAGTTTCCTAGGCTGTGTGGGCATCACTTCCTGTCGATTTGATCCAATGATATCCAATGAAATCGACAGGAAGTGATGCCCACGCAGCCTAGGAAGCTTGTGGATAGTTTAAAATATGTTGAGATTGTGTCTCTAGAACTTGAACTGAATTGTCATCCTGAAACGTTTCTAAGTGAAAAGATCAATCTGCCATTACAGTGTGTCTATATCAGGGGTTAGGCAACCTTAGGCACGGTGCCACCATTGGCACAGGAGAGAGTAATCACTGGCACTACTGGCCTAAGTGAGAGAGTCGTTTTTTAAATGTAGTCAATTCATTTAAGTCCCTTCACATCTGCATGCAATTTATCTCCTGCCCATATACTCCTCCTATTCATGCAGCATATCCTATAGTTGTGTGTAGGCCTACACCTTGGAGCATGTAGTCTACCTAACATGCCAACTCACAATGACTGCACAATCACGCAGTTCTCTTCAGAACATGTACATAACATGTAGATGTTCCATGTGCAGATGGAACGTAAGCCTACATATCCTCAGAACATGTACATAACATGTAGATGTTCCATGTGTAGATGGAACATGCACATAACATGTAGATGTTCCATGTGTAGATGGAATGTAGGCCTACATATCCTCAACATGCCAGAAGAATTCTCCCTCAACTTGCTCTCAGACAGCTCTTTCCCTGCTGCGTTTCTGACGTGCAGAGGACAGTGTTGCCAGATTTTGTGAGAATAATAAGCAACCAGGTCTAGACAAACAAGCCCAAAAGAAGCGACTATAGGCCACATGAGCACTTTAAACCTATAAAGGGCTACCATATACATCGGCTACTTGAAAATAGCCGATCTACAAGCTCACAACGCGCCGCGATCATGCGACGCGTTGTGAGCTTGTGGATCTGCTATTTCCAAAAAATCTTGCAAAACATTTTCAGGGGGTTAGGGAAAAATATATATTCATTTGGGGGGTCCATGACATGAAAATATTTGAGAACCACTGGTTTAAATAATAATAAAAAAATGTGGAAACAAGCCCAAATAAGCAACTACACTTTGGAAACAAGTAATAAAAAACGCAACCCGCAACCACCAATATGAACAAGCAACTTTACAGAAAAAAGAAGCCCAAAGTTGCTTATAATAAGCGGACATGGCAACACTTACAATGGACTGCTGCTATAACTGTCAGACCAGCTCTAACCTCTGGAGCAGAGCCCTCCACTCCAGTCTCCACGTCTAGAATTCCAAGCCCACCTACTGCTCCGTTTGGCACTGAGCTCTTCATTCAACATGTTCACACAACGTGCCCAGCATCACATATTTCACTGGGGAAGAGAGAGGGGGGGGGAACAGAACCCAAAAAAGGAGAGAATGGACTCAATTAGAAACCCCCAAACTATAGCAAAGAAATTATGTGATATTATCTGGAGGAAAAGAATGATAGCTAATCAGTGGTGTAAAGTACATTTACTCAAGTACTGTACTTAAGTACACTTTTGAGGGATATGTTTTTACTTTAGTGGAGTATTTCACATTTTCAATACTTCTTTTACTCCACTACAATTATTTGACAGCTTTAGTTGCAAGTGACTTTGTAGATTTGGATTATTATCACAAGACATAAATTATACACTTCAGCCCTATATATATTTATATATATATATAGGGCTACAAGCTCACAATATAGGGCCAAAAGCTTACAATACGTTGCGATGTGACACATTGTGAGCTTGCAGATCTGCTATTTTCAAAAGATTTGTATACATTTTGAACTTGTGAAATGGAATATTCTGCATAATGAGTACTTTCTACTTTTGGTACTTTAAGTACATTTTGACACCAATCCTTTTGTACTTTTACTCAAGTAAATTTTGAATTCCGGAATTTTACTTGTAACAGAATATTTCTACATTGCATTGCAGTATTGATACTTTTACTTAAGTAAAACATTTGAGTACTTTTACCACCGCTGACTGTACCTATAATGACGATATTATACAGATAAATGCCATGTTTGGCTGTGTGTGCGGCTGGTTAGTTTTGCTGTACAGCTATCAGTACAGCACAGAGGTCCTGTATGAGAAAACGCATGTTTGTGAAAAAAGAATATTTGACCATATTTAGTGGCCTGTGCCTTGGAACACGCAACAGCTGTGTGATTTAAGAGGGCGTGTGCACTTTGTGAGTTCATGTGCACGTCTGCAGTTTCTCTGGTCCAGCAGACACTACACACAGCTGTCCCAATGGCACGTTTACTGTGAAGGCTAGAGGCTTTAGCTGGAAAGGACAGAGGACTTAACATCTTCAAGACATAAGGGTCCCCTGGGAGAACGTTGGTATACAGTGGATCTCCACCCAAAGACAGGTGCTTTCCGGGCCCCGGGACCCCCAAGCGGAGCAGCTTCTCCTCTTCCACACAACCATCATCCATCTAGGCTTAGCAGGGAGTTGGCAGAAACCGTTTCCACTTCCTGATTTATGACTTTAGTTTCTTTTCTGCTCCACATGGCTGCAGTGGTATCACTGGTATGACACAAAGCCACACTTCACAAACTACAACGTATTAGCGGCTTACGGTTTAGTCCATTCAATCCGGGAAAGCATCTGTGTCACTTTAGCTATTCAAAAATAGCAGATATACAAGCTCACCGATTGCCGCGTTATGAGCTTGTAGATCTGCTATTTTTTGAAAAATCGTGAAAATGTGTGCAAATCTTTAAATATATATATATATCTTTTTTAAAGCGAACATTTTTAACTCAAATCTTTGCTTCTGGTGGGTCCCTGGAACAACATATTTTGAGATGGGGGTAAATGATTATTTGGCCACCCAAATAATCATTTTGGGTGGTCCTTGACATGAAAAGGTTTGAGGACCACTGATATTATAGCAACATACTGTAGGTTTTTTCAAAAAACTGTTAGGATTTAGAAGACATTTGTAGAATCCCCCCAGAAGCAAATATTTGAGTTACAAATGTTTGCTTTCAAAAAGCATATATTTCAAAGATTTGCACAAATGTTAAAGATTTTTCCTAAAATAGCAGATCTACAAGCTCATAGTGCTATGAACTTGTATTTCTGCTATTTTTGAATAGCCAAATAAATCTAAAATGACACAGATGCGCTCCCGGTCTAAATGGATTAACAGCCAGCAGCTTCTCAAGAATGCTTGCAGAATTCACGATAATGTCCCCTCCCCCCCCCCCGATACGATCTCCGTTGGTCCTTTGTGGATAAAAGGCTCCACAGAACAGGAACAAAAAAGACAGCGAAGCTGTTGTGAAATAACGTTGAAATCAAGAACTGCCGCAGAGTAACTGCCCTTTTTTACGGTTAAAGGAATCAATCAAATGGCTAATGTTTTCATAAGCAGCAGATCCAGCTTTTGTTCTGGGTTCGTGCGGTCAAAGAATCCGTGCCTCACCCCAAAGAAGCACTGAGAAACAGACTCCAACTTCATAAATAAAAAAAAACACAATGGGTCTTATTTAAAGGGGAATATCTCAGGGATTGTTCTGGCATAGGGCTAATCCAATTCCTACTGAGGACTGGCTTTCAAAGGTTATTGCAGAAAGAAAAAGCTCAATTTCCATCCAACTTAACCCTTTAAGATCGGGAACGCATCTGTGTCATTTTAGGATTTCCTTGGCTATATAAAAAATAGCAGATCTACAAGCTTGTAGATCTCTTTTTTTTTTAGAAAAATCGTGAAAATGTGTGCAAATCTTTAGTTTGAATATATATGTACTTTTTTAAACCGAAAGTTTTTAACTCAAATCTTTGCTTCTGGGGATTTTACAAATGTCTTCTACAGTTTTTTTTCCCTAAAGTTTATTATTTTTAATATTTTTTTTTTTTACTTATGTTGCTATATTATCAATGGTTTTCAAACTTTTTTTCATGTCAAGGACCCCCAAAATTATGTATTTGTCCGCGGACCCCCTCCCATCTCAAAATATTTTGTTCCAGGGAACCCCGGAAGCAAAGATTTGAGTTAAAAATGTATATAAAAGATTTGGAAAAAAAATCACGTTTTTTTTCTAAAAATAGCAGATCTACAAGCTCTTGTAGATCTGCTATTTTTAAATAGCCAACTAAATCTAAAATGACACAGATCCGTTCCCGGTCTTAAAGGGTTAATGGTGCAGACTACAGACAGTCTGAGATACAGTATATGAGCGTCAGGCCTCTCTGCTCTGGTCCTGGTCACATGGATTATTATAGCTAAATCAAATCTCACCACTGAAAAAGTGTCGTTATGACCAAGGCAAGGGTTTTGGAATGGAAGACGCTTCTGGATATATTACTAATTTGACCACTTCAAAATGCCAGTGGTGTGAAAAGTATTCACATCCTTTACTTATGTAAAAGTATCAATACTGCAATGTAGAAGTACTCTTGTTAAGTAAAAGTCAAGAATTAAAAATGTACTTGAGTAAAAGTACAAAAGTATTGGTATTAAAATGTACTTAAAGTACAAAAATAGAAAGTACCATTGTGCAGAATGTCCCATTTCACAAGTTTTCAAATGTATACAAATCTTTAGAAAATAGCAGATCTACAAGCTCACAATGCGTCGCGATGCGACGCATTGTGAACTTGTAGATCGGTTATTTTCTAATGGCCGAAGTAACTAGTAACTAAAGTTTTCAAATAATTGTAGTGGAGTAAAAGTACAACATTTGCCTCTGAGATGTAGTGGAGTAGAAGTAAAAGTACTGAAAATTGGAAAGTAAAAATTGCACTTAACTAAGTACAGTACTTGAGTAAATGTACTTAGTTACTTTACACCACTGCCATTTAGTAGCTATTTTCGCTGCGCAACATGCTTCCATATAGAAGACGTGCTGCTGGCTTCTACGGAATCCATGTGGTCAGTAGAGTGCTGGTCTCTGCCTCTGGCTGTAGGCCAGCAGCAGCCAGCTGTGTGCAGCGCTAAGGCCAGCCTGCTGCACACACACACACACACACACACACACACACACACACACACTGAAACATGAATGACTCATCTATTGGACAACTATTAACATTTAGTGCTGCAGCCACAATCTTTCTACAATATGCAGCCGTTACCATTTTACTGCAGGGTCTGTGGGGTCAACGCGTATATTGCTTTGTAGAGCAAGATTTCCAACTGTGAACTCTGCCGACCACTTATTAAAGGTCGGCATGATATTTCACTCTAAAAAATGTTTGGGTCATTTTATCGTCTACTCAGGCTTTTGTCGAGCCCTCCAGACAGTTTTTAAGTTGCTTGATTCAGTATTTAGATGTTTGATATTCATTTTGATCAGAAACGCCCCCTTCCTATACAAACCCATTATAACTTCAAACTCCATTTTTAACATGTTAGATTCCTCAAAAACACCCGTCCTTGGTTCTGGTGACTCATATTGTCCTTCTAACACGTGAGGGGGCCGTGTTTTTTTCGATTACCTTTTTCATTTATTTTATTTGTTTTGAAATTGAAATGGCAAAGGAATGATTTCAGTATTGATACAACATCGTCTTTTATCTTCTGTGTTTGGATTCAGGGTCGTGGAGCCTCCAGTTTGAGCAGGGCAGCAAAATCATAATAAAAAGGTACGCGTTTTATTTATCTATTTTTACCATTTGCCCCGCTAAACTGTAGGCAGGATTGATCACAACTATTCAAATAATGAACACACAGACAAACAAACAAAACAGTGGCTATTGTTCTTGAACCCTGCTCTTTTACATTGATAGTACATGATAGTACATGAAGGAAATATTCCACATTGACTGAAGTGAAATACCAAACTATAATGTCTTCATCACGTACTTCATGTTCCACCTTGCTCTTGCAGCCTGCGGTGGCTGGGCCTGACCTTCTACCACGTGCCCATGACCCCACAGCATGGATACCTCTACATGGGAGATGGAGCCAGAAACCTGGATCTTCCCTTCATGCTATAGAGCAGTCATTCTCTTTTTTGATTTATTTCAAAAGACCTCCAGTTTGATAAAATTAGGTCCCATTTGATACAATGTTTATTTTATCTATGGGACCCGCCATCTACACTGTACAATTCCTACATGTTCATTTAAAGGGATAGTTCACCCTAAAAATTATGTTTTTTTTTGTTTTTGTCTCATTCCTAAGACAATCATTTGATGACCAGCGGACCGGTAGGCAGCGGTTCCGGTAGGAGATACAAAGGAGACTCTTTGTGTCTCCTACCGGAACCGCTGCCGGTCATCAAATTATTGTTTTAGGAATGAGACAAAAACTAAAAAATATCCATGAATTCAAGTCTCCATGGGGTGACTAATCCATAGAAAAAAAGTCATTTTAGGGGTGAACTATCCCTTTAATAAAGCTTCCGTTTAGTTATTCTGCATGGCTTTACACTGTTTTTGCCCCCATGTTTTTTGTATTTTTTAGACTTTTAGATAATTATGTTTTGATGCAAATGTCTTTTATTCATCCTGTAGCACTTTGAGATTTGTTTCAAACGTAAAGTGCAATATAAATACAATTTATCATTATTATTAACTCCCAAGGGTCCATTTGGTTACATTTGTACACTATGAGTAATAGAGCCATAAGAGTCCCATTTGGCTACTATTCCTAACTATCAATCAGCTGGGGACCCCCCTCAAAGACTCCGTGTGTGGGGGGGGGGGGGGATAGAACCCGAGCCCCACGTTGAAGAAGCCATTCCATCATTGCAAAGCGGTTTTCCACACTAAGCCCTTCAGCCCAGCCAAGATGCAGTTTATTCCAAGAGGTTTCATTCAGTTTGTATGTCATTCATAACCCAAATAAAAAAGAGGGACCGGTCTAAGAAGCAGAGCCATACAAACGTGTGGTTTGCAGCGCCGAGCGTATCTTCCCATCATGCACTGGGTCCAGTAAACACATTTGGAGAGAGGGAGAGTAAACGGATACGTTTTATTTGCACATCTGGGTTTTAGCCTGGAGTACACACTACAGCCAACATAGACATACATACCACCTACTACGACTAGCGTAACACTGACCCAGTTGAAGCTCACATTATTATCCTCTCATCTCCATCCTTCTGACTTTTTGTGTTTTTTTCGTAAATTAAACAGCCTACTTCAGGGGTATTCAACGTTTTCAGGCCAAGGACCCCCTAGCTGAGAGAGAGATGAAGCAGGGACCCCCTACTCTATATTATATAAAATTGTGTTTCAGATTAAACTCTTTTTTTTTTTTTACTTGGTCTGCTCTGTTTTCCCTCTATCCACCTATATCTCTTTGCCAAAAAATAGCCGAGCTACAAGCTCACAACGCCTCGCAGCGCGACTACTTTTTGGCTGAAGTTCTCCTCAGAAAAAGGACACTAGGGTTCAAGTGGTTAATGTAAAAAAATTAAATAATCGTATCTCAAAGATTTTGTGGCCCCCCTGTAGTAGCTCTGGGGACCCGCTAGGTGTCCCGGACCCCCTGTTGAAGACCCCTGGCCTACTTGATCATACTACAGCGTCACACGAAAAGCATCAAAGGTAGCAGATCTACAAGCTCAAAACGCGGCGCGAAGCGACGCGTTTTGAGCTTGTAGATCTGCTACTTTTGGACATATGAGGTTTCCACCCTAACAGAGACGATATGAGGTTGTAGAGTTTTTTTTTACAAATCCAAAAGGAGACTAAATAAACGTGGACGGTGATCAAAATGACTCACAGAATGACTCACCACAGTCATTACAGTGGAGGACGGGGATGCTTAATAAACAAAACCAGAACGCTGAATAAATACAGACTCACACAGAACTCCTTCCAATCTTTTCCGTTTATTTCTTGAAAGCAAAAAAAAAAAAAAAAGCGTGTGTCCCACCAAAGCATTTATCCCTCAACGCTCCCAGGCCGCTCTTTTAAAAAGGTTTCTAGAGATAGAAACAGCAGATGTGAACGTGCAGAGAGCAGAAGAGACACTCAGTGTCTCATCGCCCTGTTGGTGTTTCCAGCTTAAGACATAAATACTGCTATTGAAAACAAACCAAAACATACGCTGCCTGCAAGCAGGACACGACCTCAGTGGACATAAAGCCCCCTTTAGAGCAGTGCTTCTCAAACATGTATATGTCAGCGACCGTCAGACCCCCCGCAACCTGAAAAGATGACTCCATAAGAAAATTGCATACGATTATTTTTATGCCAAGTTTTCAGAATTTTACATTTTTAATTTTTTTTCTAAAACTTTGCAGATCTTGTATTTTCGAATAGCTGAAGAAATTATTTTGATGCAACAATAAAAATAAAAGGTTCCAGAGGACCCTGAACCCCACTTTGAGAACCACAGCCATAGAGTTGTTACAGTATGTCCCTAAAAGGTGAAGGCTAACACTTAGTTTGTATTATACTCCGTCGTTCAGCGGTGTTGCTCACAACGTGTTTCGGCAAAGCGACACCCTTGTACCATTAACCCATTAAAACCCGAGACAGCATCCGTGTCATTTCAGATTTTTCGTGTGGTCTATTCAAAAATAGCAGATCTGCAAGCTCACAGCGAGCTCTGCTATTTTTGAAAAATCTTTAAAGTGTTTTGAATAATTTTGAATATAACACAAATCTTATCTGGGGGGGTTTCCTGGCACATTACATTTTCAGATGGGGGAGGGGGGTCCACGGCCAAATACATAACATTTTGGGGGTCCTGGTGGCACAAAAAAGGTTTGAGAACGACTGATTTAGAAGACATTTTATTTTGTAGAATGAGCCTCAGGTCTTTATGGGTTAAGACAAGTACAGAATAAATCAGGTTTTAGATCAGGGGTCTTCAACAGGGGGTCCAGGACCCCTAGGGGGTCCTCAGAGTAACTACAGGAGGGCCGCCAAATCTTTCTTTTTACACTTAACCACTTGAACCCCATCACCCCTATTCTGAAGGGAAATAGCCGATCTACAAGCACACGACTGGCTATTTTCGGGCAAAGAGGTTTGGTATAGAGGGAGAAAAAAAAGAGCAGACAAAGTACAGAGCCAACGGTCAAGTTTACAAAGTATTGAGGGTTTAAGTGGTCCATTTGGTTCCATCTGTACACTCTCAGAGTTACATTAACATTGATTTTACAATATAAATTGGGGTCCCAGGGATAGAAATGCCATTAAATGGGGGTCCGTAGCCTAATGCATGTCAAACTGGGGGGTCCTTGAAATTATTATTTTTACAGCTAGAGCTGTAAAATTCTTCTCTTATGGGGGTCCCTGGCTTATCTTTTCAAATGGGGGTCCGCGGGCTAATAAGAGTCAATTTGGGGGTCCTTGACATGAAAAGGTTTGAGAACCACTGCTTTAGATCATGTGTAGGAGGAACTGTCTCGTTGCATTCTGGTCCCACTCAGTTAGTCCATGTTCTGCGTTGATAGGAGAGGACATAGAGGTTCGTGTTCTACGTTGATAGGAGAGGACATTGAGGTTCATGTTCTACGTTGATAGGAGAGGACATAGAGGTTCATGTTCTACGTTGATAGGAGAGGACATTGAGGTTCATGTTCTACGTTGATAGGAGAGGACGTTGAGGTTCATGTTCTACGTTGATAGGAGAGGACGTTGAGGTTCATGTTCTACGTTGATAGGAGAGGACGTTGAGGTTCATGTTCTACGTTGATAGGAGAGGACGTTGAGGTTCATGTTCTACGTTGATAGGAGAGGACATTGAGGTTCATGTTCTACGTTGATAGGAGAGGACATAGAGGTTCGTGTTCTACGTTGATAGGAGAGGACGTTGAGGTTCATGTTCTGCGTTGATAGGAGAGGACATAGAGGTTCGTGTTCTACGTTGATAGGAGAGGACGTTGAGGTTCATGTTCTACGTTGATAGGAGAGGACATTGAGGTTCATGTTCTACGTTGATAGGAGAGGACATAGAGGTTCGTGTTCTACGTTGATAGGAGAGGACGTTGAGGTTCATGTTCTGCGTTGATAGGAGAGGACATAGAGGTTCGTGTTCTACGTTGATAGGAGAGGACGTTGAGGTTCATGTTCTACGTTGATAGGAGAGGACGTTGAGGTTCATGTTCTGCGTTGATAGGAGAGGACGTTGAGGTTCATGTTCTGCGTTGATAGGAGAGGACATAGAGGTTCATGTTCTGCGTTGATAGGAGAGGACGTTGAGGTTCATGTTCTGCGTTGATAGGAGAGGACGTTGAGGTTCATGTTCTACGTTGATAGGAGAGGACATAGAGGTTCATGTTCTGCGTTGATAGGAGAGGACGTTGAGGTTCATGTTCTGCGTTGATAGGAGAGGACGTTGAGGTTCATGTTCTGCGTTGATAGGAGAGGACGTTGAGGTTCATGTTCTGCGTTGATAGGAGAGGACGTTGAGGTTCCTCAGTGGTTGAACTTGATGTGTTGGACGCCGTAGCGCACATTGTTCTTAAGTCTAGGGTGGCTGATGGGCATTCTCTTCTTACACCACTTCAGACCTTTCTTAAAGATGGGCTTCACCGTGTCGATGGACCAGCGCGTCATGTATCTGTACGGGTAAAGAAAGAAGAAAATAAAGAGTTCAAACAACAGAGAGACGATGGCTGGAATGAAATAAAGAGTTCAAACATGTTGTCTGCGTAGCAAATGAAAACTCTCTCTCTCTCTCTCTCTCTCTCACACAGACACATCAAAGATTTACAATTGTCATTTTAGGCATTTAGCAGACGCGTCTGTGGGTATTTTTTGTGAATCTTTGAACATATATATTTTTAAAGCCAACATTTTTAACTGTTGGGGGTCCCTGGAACAAAACATTTTGAGATGGGGGTCCATGGGCCAAATACGAACCACTGATATTATAGCAACATAAGTTTTTTTCAAAAACTGTTTTGAAATTTGTAGAATCCCCCAGAGGCAACATTTGAGTTACAAATGTTTGCTTAAAAAATAAGAATATATATATTCAAAGATTTGCACACATTTTTCACGATTTAAAAAAGAAAATTGCAGATCTACAAGCGTGCCGCGCTATGAGCTTGTAGATCTGCTATTTTTGAATAGCCCAAACAGTATAATATCAAAACATTTATAATCCGTAGACTATACAAACTATATAGGATGCCAGGTCAACACATGAACCTGGCATGTCTTTAATAACATGCTATCTAAATAACAAAGATAATCACCTGTTGAGTATTGGTTTGGGCTTGGGGATGTGACCCTCTGGAAGAGCGGGCTTATGGTCAGGAAGTAGACCTGGAAGGGAAGTAAAAACATTTTAAGTACAATGAATGGGAAACACAAAAACGTAGAATGTGGCGATAAGGAGGTTTCTGCTAATTATTAAGTCCTAATAACCATCTGGCTTCCATGTACAACTGAAAAGGCTTTCAGACAGCTAAATTAAAGCTACAATCCGGGACTTATTTCTACAAATAAAACGTTATTGTTCAACAATATATATATTTTTTTTACCTTTTTTAACTAGTTCTTCCAAATAAAGTTGTTTTTATCTTGCTTCTGTAAAAGCGACTTTGAGTACTTAAAAAAGGCGCTATATAAATCGTATGTATTATTATTATTATTATTACCACCAATCTGTATGGTAGTTATGGAGTTTAATCTTGCGTAGCCAGACGATCACATACCGTATCTGCTTCTTGATACATCTGGTAAATTCAATGAATGGACTAAATTGCTTGGAAGAGAACTGCATTGTTGTGTGGCGGCGTGCAGGTGTGGCGACACCTGCACACAACCTAAATATCACTCATGCTTAAAGGAGGAGTTCACCCAAAAAATGACTTATTTTCTATCAATTGCACACCCTATGAAGCCTTGAATCCATGGATTCTTTTTTGTTTTTGTCGCATTCTTAAGCTAATAATTTGATTCCCGTCTCCTACCGGCTAATGTATCCGGTAGGAGACACAAAGTAGATTATTTGTGTCTCCTACCGGAAATACACACGGTCATCAAATTATTGTCTTAGGAATGCCACAAAAACAAAAATAAATCCATGAAATCAAGGCTTCATGGGGTGTGTAATTGATAGAAAATAAGTATTTTTTTTGGGTGAACTCCTCCTTTAAGAGAGAGAGAGAGAGAGAGAGGGTGACACTGACCTGCTCGGTGAGCCATCTGCACACAGATGGCGACCTTCTGATGTTCCTCTGGACAGAGACCAGTGATCCTCTTGGGCAGCATGCCTCCGTCTGACCTGATGAACTGACGCAGCAGCAGGACGTCCTGAGAGAGGGAGTGAAAAACACAGAAGGACAACATAGTCAATATATAGAGCAGCGGTTTTCAACCAGTGGTCCGGGGACCACCAGTGGTCCTTGAGGGAGTACCAGGGAGTCCCCCAGCAAAATGAGTTAATAGCGTCACAATCATTTTTAACCACTTAGCTTTGGCTATTCAAAAATAGCAGATCTACAAGCTCATAGCGCGGCACCGAGTGCCACGCGATGAGCTTGTAGATCTGCTATTTTTGAAAAACCTTGAAAAAGTTGTGCATATCTTTGAATATTTATATTTCTTAACACATTAACCGCCAAGAACGTAGTCCTACGGTCCGTTAAATCCAACTGTTAAGCGCCGAGACCGTAGCCCTACGGTCCACGGTCTTTTCGCGCTATTCACTTCCGGGTTCACTTTCGGAATTTTTTTGATCCACTTCCGTTTCCGGTTTGATGACCGGAAATAGAATTATTTGGGATCCGGTTTTGACGATCACGTCCGCTCTCGTTCTACAGACGAAACTGAAACTCAATTCTCTTCCTGTAGTTTTTTCTCCTCGCATTTCACTGTTTAACGTAATCCGCTCTAACTACAACATGGATGCCCCGTTTGACACGTGGTCTTCACTGGGAGATACAGTGAGATGTCGCGGATGTAAACAGACCGTGTAGAGCTCAATCTTAAGGATTTTAACAAGATCTATGGCGACATGAAAAAAACTAAAAAACAACAAAAACACCTTGGCACTGGTGAGTACATTATGAGATTAACCTCTGGCGGTCGATGTGTTAAAGCGAAAATTAACTGATATCTTTGCTTCTGGGGGTCCCTGGCACACAACATTTTCAAATGGGGGTCCGCGGCCAAATGTATATCAATTTAGGGGTCCTTGGCATGAAAAGGGTTGAAAACCACCCATATAGGAGGAAGGAACCTCTGGACCTGGCACACAGCTTACATAGAGCATCTATCTCACTGACAATCAGGCCACAGATCCACTTTGAACTTTTTTTTTTACCTTTGGGCAGCACTTCAAATTAACTAACCCAAAGTAAGAGACTGCTGCACCCCATCAGTGTTGATTTCGTCGACTAAAACTATGACGAAAAATGTTCGTCAACTACCTTTTTTCACTGACGAAAACTAAATCAAAACTAAATCAAAACTAAATCAAAACTAAATCAAAACTAAGCTTTGATGACTATAACTAAGACTAAATATATTGTCAATTTCGTCAACAAATAAAAACTAGACTAAAATGTCAGTGAGGGATCTAGTGGAGAAGAGATCCAGTAGAACTAAAAGACATGTTATTTTGTGTTTGCTAGCGCTCGGGTGTTGCGTTCTGAAAATAGCAGATCTACAAGCGTTGTGAGCTTGTAGATCTGCTATTTTCAGCATGCAACCAAGTGTAAAATCAGCCATTATGACGCCATCAAGGCACCGCCAACATACATTTTAGTCGACTAAATCAACTGTAGATTTAGTCGACTATAATCTTATGATATTTAGTCGACTAAAACTAGACAAAAACTTAAAGATTTCAGAAGACTAAAATATGACTAAAACTAAATGGAATTATATTCAAAAGACTATGACTAAAACTAAATGAAAATTTGCTGTCAAAATCAACACTGCACCCCATAAAGGGGGTGGGGCCTGTCGCAATTATTTGAGATAATCGTTAATTATTTTTGCATAATTGTCATAATCGTCTCCATGGTGAAAAAAGCAGACGTACTGTAGCAGATCTACAAGCTTACAACGCGTCACAAAGTGACGCGCTGTAAGCTTGTAGATCTGTGTAGCGTGCAGATCTGCTATTTTCACAATATTTATCTGTGGAGCTGAGTCAAACTAAATGTAATGCCTCGACTCCTACAGTTCCAAGTGCTTGTCAGGGTGGGGGGTCCCCAGTTCAAATATGGTTATTTTGGGGGGTCCCCAGTTCCAATATGGTTATTTTGGGGGGGCCACAGTTCAAATATGATTATTTTTTGGGGGGTCACGGCCTGAAAAGGCTGAGAACCACTGCTGTACATCAGTGGTTCTCAAACATTTTCATGTCAAGGACCCCCCAATTGACACTTATTAGCCGGCGGACCCCCATTTGAAAAGCTAAGCCAGGGACCCCCCATAAGAGAAGATTTTTACGGCTCTAGCAGTGATTTTCAACCATTTTAATTTCAAGGACCCCCCAGTTTGACATGCATTATAGGCTACGGACCCCCATTTAATGGCATTTCTATCTCTGGGACCCCAATTTATATTGTAAAATCAATGTTAATGTAACTCTGAGAGTGTACAGATGGAACCAAATCTGTACACTCTCAGAGTTACAGACCAATAGGGGTCCATTTGGTTCCTAACTATCCATCATTTAGCTGGGGACCCCCTGGAACTCCCTCAAGGACCCCTGGGGGTCCCCGGACCCCACTTTGAGAACCACTAGCTGTAGTTGACACAGGCGTACTTACGGTGTAGTCATATCTGTGCTGTAGGTTCCATCTGTAGATGGGACACTTGGCAGCAGGGTTAGGAGGTTCTGCTGCGGGTGGACCCTCCACTGTCACCCCCTCAATCTGGAACAAACAATAAATCTAATTAGACTAATTAGCTCTTCGTTGTTGTCGGGCAGAAACCACTTATCTCCATGTTCTGACTTTTTGTGTTTTCTTCGTAAATTAAAGTAATACTAGGTAACGTTTTCAACAAAACTAAAGTTAAATTGTATATCTTTTGTGAGTGGCAAAAGTTTCACAACACTCACTCCATGAATTTCACCCCCGGAAGCCTTTTATTTATATATTTTCTATTGAACGGTGTCGGGGGGGACTTTCCCGGGAAAATGACGTCATCTGGCCGGAAAACGGAGGCGGAAATGCACTGGTTTCCTGTTTGGCCAGGAACTACCGCAACGGTTTCCTGTTTGGCCAGGAACTACCGCGCTAATAACAAAAAGGAACCTCACGCTGATTTTAAGAGAATGTAGGATTGGAAGATCGAAAAAGAACAGAAAAAGAAAGCACAGCTCATGGTAACTAATGCTCCACTGGCTAAGAGAAACGATCCGCAGATAGTATAAAACAATTAAAAGAACGCTTTTTGAAACGCTTCCGGCTTCCGGTGAAAACAAATGGAATTCTGGGTAATCGAGGACTACGGAAATTGTATGCAGTGACGGTAGTGACCAGCAGAGGTTGCTAAAAATCGTTATTTGTGAATCTGCATTGTACAACTTTAATGCCCTCATACTAACAGCGTCATACAAAAGCATCTAAAAGTAGCAGATCTACAAAGCTCGAACCGCGGCACGAAGCGACACGCTTTAACCCTTTAAGACCTGGAACGCATCCGTGTCACCTTTTACACTTTGGCTATTCAAAAATAGCAGATCTACAAGCTCGTAGCGCGGCACCGAGTGCCGCGCTACGAGCTTGTAGATCTGCAATTTTTGAAAAATCGGGAAAATGTGTGCCAATCTTTGAATATATATCGTTTCAAAGCGAACATTTTTAACTCTATACTTTGCTTCTGGGGGGGGTCCCTGGAACAAAACATTTTGAGATGGGGGTCCGTGGCCAAATACATGTCATTTTTGGGGGTCCTTGACATGAAAAAGTTTGAGAACCACTGATATAGAAACATAGGTTTTTTTTCAGAATACTGTTGGGATTTAGAAGACATTTGTAGAATTGGCTTCAGGTCTTAATGGGTTGGGCTTGTAGATCTGCTACTTTTGAATTTGAATCCTGAAAAGCAACAGTTTTGGACATAATGAGGTTTCCACCCGACAGAGAGACGTCTTGAACATTGTTTCTATCACTTCTCAGTTCATTTGTCTACAAGTGCTACACAGTCACACATGCTTGTTGTCACAATTATTATGGATGAATTGAATGCACATGGATGGACCCCAACGGAAACAAGCCATATTAGTGCTTTCTTGGGTTTATTCCTTTTTGGCATCCTTTTGTATGGAACTGTACTTTTTTTTGCAAACTGTTTTCAAGTATTCAATCAATCAACAACAGCCAAAACACACACACACACTAATGTTTCATCAAACACAATTTCACTTACAGTCGTGGTTTGTCCCTCTTGCTTCTCCACCACTGTAAGAACAGACAATGCGGAATGTTATTATTATTATTACTATTACTCTGGGCATCAAGTAGACCCTCCAGAAAAATGCGATTATGCGATCGCAGAAGCGCATCACATCGCATAATATGCGCTTCGCATCGCATATTTCCGTATATTTCTTCTCTTCACATATTTTGCATTTTTCGCAACTCTTCATATATGCATATTTTGCATATTGCCGCATATTTCACACCGTTCCGCATATTTCGCAACTTCCCGCAATTTGACCGCATATTTCATCGCATATTTCATCGCAAAATGAAGTATTTTAGCCCGCATAATCAAGGATTTTTGCCCGCGTTTTTCTAGAGGGTCTAATCAAGAGACACATTTACTAAAGGGAAACGGCTTGGCTCCAGGACTTTACATTCACTATATACACAATGGACATGTGACACCCAGGGGTCCTTGAGGGGGTCCCAGAGGATTTCCATTAAAAAAAACATTAACAACAGTTTTTAATTATTCAAGTATTTAATTTTCCGGGCTATTCTAAAAGTACAAGCTCGTTGTGAGCTTGTAGATCTTCTATTTTTCGAAAAATAATGACAGCTGAACTCTTTCACTTATCCCTCCCTGTGGCACGAAATATTTAAAAAAATGGTGGTCCTTGTCAAATACATCATATCAGTGCTGTGGTCCTTGTCAAGGACAGTGTTGCCAGATTCTGTGAGAGAAACAAGCAACCAGGTCTAGGAAAACCAGCCCAAAAGAAGCAACTATGGGCCACATGAGCACTTTTAACATAATACATCAGCTATTTGAAAATAGCAGATCTACAAGCTCACAATTGAGCTTGTAGATTGGCTATTTTCAAATAAAATCTTCTTTAAAGCAGATCTGGCAACCCTGGTTAGTTAGCTACATGCTAGCCTGGATGCTAACCCGACAGAGCAGTGTTTTATAACGGTTTAAAGCTCTCACCTTGTCTGACTCCTCTGCTCTGGAAGGATCCTCCTAACACAGACAGCCGAGGAGGAGGAACACACAGGATCCTGCCCGCGGTGGTCCCCGGGGGTCCCCGGGTGAGGGGACCGCCGCCACACACAGAGCTCCACAAGGACCTCAGCACACAGCGCGCCGCCATCTTGGATTGTTGTTGACCTTCTGTCTTCTTCTTTTTCTTCTTCTTCTTCTTCTTCTTCTTCTTCTTCCGGCTGCCTGTCGCTCTAGAGGAGGAGGAACTTGGAAGGAGCGGACAGCGACGCTGGTGGTCAAAGAGAGTCACTGCAGGGTAAAACGTCAGTCAGCCACAGTGTTGCCAGATTCTGTGAGAGAAAACAAGCAACCAGGTCTAGGAAAACCAGCCCAAAAGAAGTGACTATATGGACCACATGAGCACTTTAACATATACATCAGCTATTTGAAAATAGCCGATCTACAAGCTCACAACGCGTCGCGATGCGACGCGTTGTGAGCTTGTAGATCGGCTATTTTCAAATACAATCTTGCGGGGAAATTATAACAATCAGATCTGGCACCCTTGGTTGCCAGCTGTATTGTAATGTTGTTGTTGCTACATGTAGCAACTTATAGATACACGTGACACAGTGTTACAGTGACTGTACTGATGTCTGAGGACCAGAGAACTCCTCACTCATGTGTTATCAGCTCAATAATTCAGTGTTTTAATGACACCTGCTGTCTTTTTAAAACCTGTGACATTTATGCTTAAAATGCTAAATAAACACAGAGAGAGATTGGCGCCACTTTCAACAAATATATCATCATTCACAACACCTGTGTGACGTCACTGTGTCTGTGTGACAGAATGTAACCTTAACTCCATGGTGTTCAGACCAAAAGAGGTGAGTTTAAGAGTTTACTTTTCTTCCAGTAGGTTATTATTTCCATTGACCAGGAACAGGGCACTATGGGCAGTAATAATAGTTTTTTATTTATTTATTCTAGGCTACTTGATTTCTTCGCTTACATTTATTATTGTCTTTATCAAGACAATAATAAATGTAAGCGAAGAAATCAGGTAGCCTAGAATGACCAACTAATTTAGGATAATGTGTGTGTGTGTGTGTGTGTGTGTGTGTGTGTGTGTGTGTGTGTGTGTGCACTGCGTGCGTGCAGGCACTGAAGTCATGGTTGTTGGCATTTCTTTTATTCCTTCCATTTAGCTGACATTAAAGAACCTCCAAATGGTGTGCAAAATGCAAGCAAGGTGGAAAAGTAACCCCTTTCACAGCAAAACGGCAAGTAAGTGATGAAGACATTAAGTTTGGTATTTAATTTCAGTCAATGACAAATATTTCCATACAAGACCTTCATGTATTATCAATGTGAAAGAGCAGAGTTCAAGAACAATAGCCTACTGACTGTTTTGTATGTTTGTTTTGTTAATTATTTGAATAGTTGTGATCAATCCTGCCCATAGTTTAGCGGGGTAAATGGTAAAGCAATTAGATTAAGGGTGCGTTCGGATATTGCACACCGGAGCGCACTCGCCTATTAGTTTGTATTGGCCAGTGCGCTCAGTGCTGTATTTCCGAACGCACCCTTTATAACACACATACCTTTTTATTATGATTTTTTTGAAATGCCACTTTATCTGCTCAGGTCAGGCCTCTAGTTGTCAGTGTTATTACACTTCAGAGGTCACTGTCGAAGAGTCAAATCCTGTGTCCTGCAGTGGAGTCCGATATGAACTGAACCGTTAGAAGGTGGTACAGTACAGTACAGTACAGCACAGTACAGTACAGTACAGTACAGTACAGTACAGTACAGTACAGTACAGTACAGTATACAGGGCAACTGGTAGCTCAAGCCGAAGAAGTAGGATATGGGTCTGGATCCTGAGTGGTGTGGAAGGAGAGCTGTTATAAATGTGGTTGTTCTGAGACTGCACTTCCTTTTATGCTGACTGATAGAAATGATGCTTGTGTCATCCCAGTGATGTCATGATGAGTCAGCCATAAATCTACATACAGTATGGATTTCCAAGGTTAGCCAAGCCATGCCCAAATATGGAATTCATGATGTGATGTGTCAGCCAGCTCCATGTATGGAATGAGATGGTTAATTGTACTCAAATATGGAGTTCATGAAGTGGACTGCTTCACAGGGATGTTTTGAGCACACTAGAGTTCAGGCCACGTAGCGGACATATATGGGCATGCCCCCTTTTGTGCACACATATGGAGCTGACTGATTTGTTTGAGCCTGATGCCATGACGACACATTGAGGTTAGACAACAAACTCCATATTTGGGCGTACAGTAGCTGCATTTGGGAACTCCTTATATGGTTATGGCTGATGTCAGAGATCCGTGGCCAGTCCGCCTCTTAATAAAGAAATATATAAATGTTGACGCCGCATTGAACACCGGCTCATGTCAACATCACCGCCACATTATCTGCAGCAGCTCGCTAAGCTCCAATGGAAGAAATATTCCATCCTGAGTTATGAGACTAAAACTGTTTTCTATTTTCGAACCATTACTGTTACTAATTAGATTTTTTAAACATTTTTAATTTAACCAAGTATCCTGCATAATCATATAACATACAACATATGGCATTTGTAACAAACCAAGCGGCTTGAAAATCGGTTGAGAATTCTCTGAGTTATCAGTCAGTCAGAATGCATTACATTCTGAAACATTGTTCCAATGAACAGCAGTGTCCAGTGAGGTATCTTTATGTGTATATGTATGTATGTACAGTATGTATATCGTTTTGAGTGTCATGTGTTGCTTGTGTTCATACGTGTAGATTAGAAACCACAGCAGAGACTACTAGGTCATGACGTACTGAGAGGGATGCGGCCGTAGCTGCCATAGCTGAGTGGTTAGTGAGCCCGCCTAGGGAACCAGCTGGCCCTGGTTGCCCCCAGGTTCGATTCCAGGCTATCCCAGCATATGTGCCGATGATATGAAATTTGTCCCTGAGCGAGACTCTTAACCCCAATTGCTCACAGGTTCTCATTGGAAACAAGACCGCAAGGACTTTCATGAACGACCTGTTAAAAGGAATTATCCTTATCCTTATTATCCTTATGCTGTAGGAGCAGTTGCTGCAACACAAAGAAGATCCAGGTAGGCTCTATAAAAGCCGTCAGATGAAGTGCCAAGCAGAGACGTTATTTATTTTGATGCTTGATAGGCAGTGGTGGAAAAAGTACTCAAATTCTTTACTTAAGTAAAAGTACCAATACTGCAATATAAAAATACTCTGTTACAAGTAAAAGTCCAGAATTAAAAATTTACTTTAGTAAAAGTACAAAAGTATTGGCATCAAAATGTACTTAAAGTACCAAAAGTAAAAGTACTAAATATTTGAAAATAGCCGATCTACAAGCTCACAACGCGTCGCGATGCGACGCGTTGTGAGCTTGTAGATCTGCTATTTTCAAATAGCCTAGGTTTAAAATAGGTTTAAAGTGGTTAATGTATGTTTCATTATATCATAATTTATATCTGAAAAGTAACTAGTAACTAAAGTTTTCAAGTAAATGTAGTGGAGTAAAAGTACAATATTTGCCTCTGAGATGTAGTGGAGTAGAAGTAAAAGTATTGGAAATTGGAAATACTCAAGTAAAGTACAAATACCTCAGAATACCTCAGAAAACTTAAGTACAGTACTTAAGTAAATGTACTTAGTTACTTTCCACCACTGTTGATAGGAATACAAGAACGCTCACCCCAAAACACGCTCACCCCGGGTCAAATCCAACAACCTTGGAACGGTTGCCACCAGGTATTCCTAACCTTTAACCACAGTAAAACTATGCCTATCCCAGCCCGGACCGCCGGCCTAGCGGCCCGCAAAACAAATGTGGGCGAGTGTGTTTTGGGGGCAGGCGTTCCGGTTACCCTTGATAGTGTTGCCAGGAGAACAGGGTGTTGTGAGTTCCTACCTCATAGCCTCCATAAGCAGACAGCAGACAGAACAAAGGCAGGTACAGTAGCTGATAAGAAGACCTTGTTTAGGGATCTGGAGGAGAACACGGCCCGTCGTACAATCGTGGAATCCATTCTCCTGTTGTCTTCTTCTTTCTTTAAGGATTTAGCAGTTTGTATAAACGTCCACTTCAACTGTATATTGTCTCATCACAGATCTTTGGTTTTGTGCCAAGCTCCCATCATTTGAAGTTTTCAGGAAAGGGAAGAAGAATAGAGATAGAAGGAAAGAACAAGGACACGGTTCAGATATTCATCATATGAGTAAAGTTAAATATATATGTCACAGGGTGTTTGGAGAGCCAGGGTGATTGAAGACAGAGCGCTTGTTTTTTGGCACGGGGCTTCGGGGCGATGCGGGGCTTTTCGAGACAGGGTTTATTAGCGAGGCTCGCGAGGAGGAGGAGGAGAAGGAGGACTGCGAGGCGGGGGTTTATTACGCGAGGCTCGCGAGGAGGAGAACGCGGCGCCAAGAGGCGGGGCTTTGATGCGACGCGGACCTGTCTTTTGTTGTTCCCCCCCACATAGCAACCAGGAAGCTACGCTAGGGGAACGCTTAACACACGTTCACACGCACACGCTTGTCCATGATGGAGGCGCGCCGACTCAGTAGAGCTTGAGGCCGAGGAGGCGCGCCCTCGCACCTCCAGGCGCGAGTGCCCGCGCTGACCGGCCGATGCTCTACTAGACACAGCGCCGTTCGAGTTGTAAACCGATAGGGACAGAATAGTTATTTTCATGGATCACTGTGTGTGTGAGTGTGTGTGTGTGTGTGTGTCAGGGAGAAACTAAAACAAAAGCCAGCAGAACACAATAAAAGTATCTTAACAGTCCATAGAGCACCGAAGTCCTGACGTCACTCGTTCATCCCCAGGTTTGCGGAAGTATACTTTCTCTATGGAGAATAACATTGGGTCATCTTAGAATCGTCTCATATAAGAATTGTGGTCCAAAAATAAACACCGCGTGTCGGCGTTATTGTCAGGGAGGAGGTTCTGTATCGTTTATGATAGTCAGTCACTTATATTTGATACAGTCTGTTTCTGGCGAAAATGTAACTAATTCGGCGGAAGTAACATTAGCGTTTTCTCACCGTCAGTTGATGCTTCATATCCATAAGAGTCAACACGCCGGGGTCATTTGTTTATTTTTGGAACACAGTTCTTATTTGACGCGATATTAAATACGTCTACGGGATTCAGAACGGGGGTGGAAAACTGCGAACCAGGTAGACAAACAAAGGATGTGTAAATGACGTCAGACTTCGGCGGTCTATAGAAAGCATGAGCGCGTGCGCTTGTGCGTGCGCGCGTGTGTGTGTGTGTGTGACTGTGTGTGTGTGTGGTCGCGGCCATAATGCTTGTGCACAAGCCTGGCTTGTGGCTCCCTCTAGTGTTCCTTCTACAGAATTGCTGGGTGGGTGGTAAAAACGAGCGAGCCTTCTTCAATCACCCTGGTTCTCCATTCACCCTGTAACATATATATATATGTATATATATATATATATATATATATATATATATATATATATATAACAAAAAAGGGGACTCCTGCACATCCAAAAAACCCCGTTGGAGGTGCAAGTCTAGTCAGCAGGCATATAAATTGAAAAAAAGGGAATGGACCTTCAAGGAAGGGACTGCACACTCCAGGGAACAGATGGACAACTTACTACTGCATTATAGTATTTTATTAGCACGACGCGTGTCGCCGTGCTATACAAAAGTGTGTGTGTTCAATACAGTGACACATATATAGTGCCATTCATTAGACAGTTCCACCCCGCCAGGCGTGGTATAAATCTCTCTCTATATATATATATATGTTACAGTATGATTGGAGAACCAGTACGATTGAAGAAAGCGCGCTCGTTTTTACCACCCACCCAGCACTAGAGGGAGCCACAAGCCAGGCTTGTGCACAAACATATATGGCCACACACACACACAGTCACACACACACACACACACACACACACACACACACACACACACACACACACACACACACACACACAAGCGCACACACACGCGCACGCGCTCATGCTTTTTTTGGTTTATTGAAAGCAGGACTGTTTAGATACTTTTATTGTGTTCTGGCTTTTGTTTTACTTTCTCCCTGAGACACACACACACACACACACACACACACACACACACACACACACACACACACACACACACACACACACACACACACACACACAAAGTGATCCATGAAAATAACTATTCTGTCCCTATCGGTTTACAAATCAAACGGCGCTGAGTCGACTAATAGAGCATCGGCCGGTCAGCGCGGGCACTCGCGCCTGGAGGCGCGAGGGCGCGCTTCCTCGGCCTCAAGCTCTATTGAGCCGGCGCGCCTCCGTCATGGACAAGCGTGTGCGTGTGAACGCGTGTTCAGCGTTCCCCTCATAGATATTATGGTTCCCCTAGCGTAGCTTCCTGGTTGCTATGTGGGGGGGAACAACAAAAGACAGGTCCGAGTCGGCGCATCAAAGCCCCGCCTCTCCGCGTTCTCCTTCTCCTTGGAGGAGGAGGAGGAGAAGGAGAGAAGGAGAGGACGGTTTATTACGCGAGGAGGAGGAGGAGGAGGAGGAGGCTCCTCTTCCTCGCGAGCCTCGCGTAATAAACCCCCGCCTCGCAGCGCCGCGTCCTCCTTCTCCTCCTCGCCAGCCTCGCTAATAAACCCTGTCTCGAAAAGCCCCGCCTCGCCCCGAAGGAGCCCCGTGCCTAAAAACGAGCGCTCTGTCTTCAATCGTACTGGTTCTCCAAACGTACTGTGACATATATACATATACACACAAACAGGTATTAGATATTCCAAAAATGGCAATGGTATGAGGCGGTTAGAATATCAGCATATAGTAAGATACAGTATATACGTGAGATTAAAATATCAGCAGATAAAGCACAGATACTGTATACAAGGTGCGGCAATAGAGCAGTAACATATTTAAAGGACCCCCTCGTAGCTGTACAGTATTGTACTGTGTATGTGAAGTGGATATTGCTCACAATCACAAAGGCTCTTTCTTTGATCAGATTCTCAGCGGAATCATTGTACTTTCCCCTGTACAGCTAACAAGTACAATGTAATTAGGTATAGAGTACCGTATCACCTATTTTGAAAACAGCTACCCCATATCAGAGGGTGGTCAATCAATGTCAAGGGTCGTTCTTTAATCCTGTCGTTCCATTGTGAGGAGGACATGATGTGAATAGGCTATCTGACATACAACTTGCCAATACGTAAAGGTCAGAGTCAGATGTGATTTTTTTTAAATTTGTGTGCATAACATGTGCGTTGTGCCCTGGGTTGGCTCCCACGTACCGTGTCACTTTACTTGCCACCAGTTCCGTGTGCCCAGCCAGCCTCATCCTTCTCTCTCTCTCTGACCTTGTCTGTCTGTGACCCGTGTTTCTGATGGGGTCCTCCCATGTGACACGAGTGCCATCATAGCATTCTCTTGTGTATTCTATTCAATCTTTATTTCAGACCCAAGGAGATCCATATCACAATTATACAACACAACACAACACAACAAAATAGCAGAATAATAAAAGAAAAAAAATGTCCAAATAGCCCACATAGTTCAGTTTCTGTCATACAAACATGTGCGCCAATGGTTCCACAGTCTAGAGCAGGGGTCTTCAACGTTTTCAGGCCAAGGACCCCCTAGCTGAGTGAGAGATGAAGCAGGGACCCCCTCTATATCGTATTAAAAAAAGTGTTTCAGATTCAACATTTTTTGTTTACGTGGTCTGCTCTTTTTTCCCCTCTACACCTATAGCCTCTTTGCCAAAAATAGCAGATCTACAAGCTCACAACGCCTCGCAGCGCGAGGCGTTGTGAGCTTGTAGATCTGCTATTCTTGGCTAAAGTTCTCCTCAGAAAAGGGATGCTAGGGTTCAAGTGGTTAATGTAAAAAACTAAATCCTATCGCACAAAGATTTGGCGGACCCCCTATAGTAACTCTGAGGACCCCCTAGGGGTCCCGGACCCCCTGTTGAAGACCCCTGGTCTAGAGGAGAACCTGACAGAACTGCGTGTAGGGTCCGTTATGACAGTGATTATGTGATTTACCGACTCAGATGCCCTACACATAAACCTGTACACATAAGGTTACGTAGCACAGCAGAGCAGGTGTGTACCCCGACAATAACAAACACATAAACCTGTACATATAAGGTTACAGTACGTAGCACTGCAGAGCAGGTGGGTACCCCCGACACCCCGGAAATAGCAGATCTACAAGGTCATGTAGATCTGCTATTTTTTGGCTAAGACATTTGTTATAGAAGGAAATAAAAGTTGGGGCCAACTTGTACAGAGCCTTGGGGTAACCCGACCAATGAAGTATATAGGCTTTATTGAGTGTTTAAATCAGCGACGTTCCTCTTTCAGGCCTGTGTGTCCTTCGGGGGTTCATTGGCTAACATTGACTAACAGGTCTATAATGGCGACTTTACTTATCCAATATTATAGCCAAATTTAGGATCTTGATGCAGAACTGTAGTATTGACTCGTACCCATTTCACTAAAGAATTCTCCACTTCTTAATTGTCACATTTGCAACTTACAGCATCCAAGGAATGGCGGAGATCGTCGTGTATTTTAGGGGGTTTATTGAAAAGTCCAATCTTTGATTTCCATCCAAAACAGTATATTCCTCCTGAGCTTCTCTCAAATAGGATCCTCTTGAAAATAATAAATGGCTTTCCAACAGCAACAAAAAATAAAAACACGATTCAACTGGTTACGTTCCGTTTTACGTTTAGGCTTAGGTTACGTTAAGTTACGGTCAAAAACTTGTATCGTCACTGGTCAACTTTCACATGCGCAGTAGCTCAGAACAATACAGATGTTTCAGAAATGTGTCAGACATATCCAAGTAAACAATACCTAATATTAGTAAACAAAATAATATCACTAATATGAAAAAACTAATAATAATACTGTGTCCCTTTTGGTTATAACACATTAATAATAGACAAAAAAATACAACAATTGTATAAATCACTCAAAATAGTTTTAGGTCAGTTTTGGCGCTTACAAGGCCACTGCCTTAAAAGAGCCGGTGCATAAATCGATGGTGTAGATTATTGGCCCTTTCAACTCGTGGCCTCTGCGTTTTCCTTTGAGTCTTTTGGCACCTTAGAATTATTACCAGAGTTCAGGCAGTTCTCTGTGTTGTTTGTCCTCAGGGTAGGTTTATGTGTTTAAACAAAGGCGCCCGCGCAGGAGAAAACCATTGATGTGGCCTTGAGCCCATTGAGGCCAAAGGATTCGCTCTACTGATTTACAATATGCACTAATCTATGGGCTCCTCCCCTTAGAGAGGTCCAAATAACAAAACCAGCTACAGTATGTAGACGGAGGGTGATTATTACCAGTCTGCTTGGAAAATGAGCTTTTTGCTTTTAAACTCAACAATCCTATAGCGTCCCAATTCTGGGGGGGGGGGGGGGGGGGCGAACATTTGGCGGAATTAGCCGATCTGCAAGCTCACAATGCGACACTTTGTGACCTAGATTGGCAATTGTCTTGGCAAAGGGATTTGGTGTATAGGGAAATAAATAGGGGAACAATTAGAGCCCTGGGGGTCAACTAAGTATAAAGTGGTTAAAGGTATAGTTCAAGGGGGCACGGTGGCGCAGTCGGTAGCGCTGTCGCCTCACAGCTAGAAGGTCCTGGGTTTGATTCCCGCCGGGGACGCTGTGGGCGCTGGGGGCGTGTTCTCTCCTCCGCGTCATCAGTGCCCATACCCTAGGTGGGGTTGGCGAAAGGGCCTACTCTGTGTGGAGTTTGCGCAAAATCAGTGGTGGAAAAAGTACTAAAATGTTTTACTCAAGTAAAAGTATCAATACTGCAATGTAGAAATACTTCTGTTACAAGTAAAAGTCCGGAATTCTAAATTTGTGAGAAGTCCAAAAGTATTGGCATCCAAATGTACTTAAAGTACCAAAAGTAGGAAGTAACCATTCTGCATTTCACAAGTTTTCAAATGGCCTGTCAAATGACCTCCAAATTGACACATATTAGCCCACGGACCCCCATTTGAAAAGATATGCCAGGGACTCAACCATTTAGATTTCTTGGGGGTCCCAATCTACACTGTATCATCATCATCAGTGTTCATTTAACCCATTAAGACCTGGATATGTGTCATTTTTAGTTTTAAGCTAAAAAGCTTTATTTTACATTTTGGCTATTCAAAAATAGCAGATATACAAGCTCATAGCGCGGCACCGAGTGCCGCGCTACGAGCTTGTAGATCTGCTATTTTTGAAAAATCGTGAAAATATGTGCAAATCTTTGAAATATATATATTTTTAAAGCGAACATTATTAACTCAAATCTTTGCTTCTGGGGGGTCCCTGGAACGAAATATTTTGATGGGGGTCCGCGGCCAAATACATATCATTTTGGGGGTCCTTGATATGAAAAAGATTGAGCACCACTGATATAGAAACATATGTTTTTTCAGAATACTGTTGAGATTTAGGAGACATGTAGAATAGACTTCAGGTCTCAATGGGTTAACTCTGAGAGTGTACAAATGGAACCATTTGTTCCATTTTGTACAGCCGGGTGCAGCCGGTCCCAGTAGTCCAGCGTCTCGGTGGGCGTGACGTGGTGAGAGGTGACCAGGCGGCTGTACCTGTCCCTGTCGAAGGGCCTCGGTCCACCGGAGAGGAACAGTGAGAAGAACAGTCTGTTGTTGTTGCCGCGGTTTGGCGGCAGCGTGACCCGGATCCCCAGCCTGTCCAGGCACGTCCCCACGTACGCGTCCTCCATGCTGAAGCGAGGGACGCTCAGAGAGGCTCCGTAGATCTCCGTCGCCAAGTCTCCGGAGAACACGTAACCCGACCCGTCGCAATAGTCGAGGTACGTCTCGCTCGGGTACTCCTCTTCGGGTACGTACCACTTGCTGTCTTTGTTCCGCATCGGCCCAGTACCCTTAAGCACGTGACCCGTGAAGAGCTTCTTCCTGGGCTTCACTTCGGGTCTGAGCAGCTCGCGGACGAGGTACTCGGTGTTGACAAAAACGTCGCTGTCGGTCTTCATGGCGTAGCTGGCCCGCGGGCAATGCCTGGCCACCCAGTTCAGGCCCATCAGGGTCTTCAGGGTCAGGTTGCGATAGGTATCCATGAAGTCCTGCTGGAGGATATCGCCGTGCCTCAGACTCTCAGACTCCAAGGTCCTCTGGAGGCGTCGTCCCCGCGGCTCGCCTTCCTCCTCCTCCTCCTCCTTCTTCGCCCCCAGCAGGAAGAGCCGCACGACCCGCGGACCCCCCCGGAGCCCCCGGGCTCCCATCCTGGCCCCACGTGCGCCGTATGGCGTCGCGGCGCTCCACCTGATGGGCCTCCACGGTTATAAGGAGCACCAGGAACGGCGGCGCCTCGCCCTCTGGGCATATGTTGGCCTGGTTAATGATGTAGGGGAACGGGCCGGCGGGGAACGGGTCGGCGGGCAGCGTACCGTTCGGCCAGCTTTGGCCGGCACCACTAGCCACTGCCTCCAGACTGGCTTTCTCGATCCAGCCGCTTATATTGTAGTCGGCCAGCGTTGGCGCTCCGCGGTCCCCGCTGTCCCCGCTGTCTCCGCTGTCTCCGCTGTCTCCGCTGTTCCAGGGATGCTCTTCTCCGCGGTTCCCGGGATGATAGGCCACGAAGGCGATGATTCCCAGGAGCGACAGGAGACCCAGGAGCACGGTGATGATGATGTGCGCTCGCCGGTGTTTTCCTCTCCAGCAGCGCATCATGGCGGTCTGGCCTCGCTGACGGACTCCGATGGCAAGGCTCCTCGCGTTGTTGAAACGTTCAGTTCAACGGGACCTGGCCTGATCGCACGCGGCTTTAGCTTGAGGTATGGATGTAGGGGAAAGCTTCTCTAATAGGATGCAGCTGGAGACTCTGTAGATCTATAAGCTCAGAAACTGCTCACAGGTCTTTATAAGTGATGTTGTCATGACGTCACCTTGAGTCGACCATATAAGGGCCGTAACAATCGATTAGTTTGTGGCAATTACTTTATCCATGCAAATATTTATTACTTTATTTATTACTTTATGCATGCAAATACTTATTTATCATGACCTTGTTTTATTAAGTGTAGTATTAATAATACTCTAAATCTACAAAGTGACTAGCAACTAAAGGTTTCATATAATTGTAGTGGAGTAAAAGTACAATATTTGTATCTGAGATGTAGTGGAGTAGAAGTAAAAGTAATGAAAATTGGAAATACTCCAGTAAAGTAAAAAATACTTTATACTGTAACTAGGGGGATACTAGTTAACTTTGCAGATTTGTGTTTGGGGAGGGAGGGGGGGGGGGGGGTGCTGGTTGAGGGCCCACTGTGAACACCCCGTGTCCGGGGCCCACCTCAGGGCCCACCTCAGCCCCTTCAGCAGGGCAATGGTTAAAAAACAACAAAAAACACAATCTATATAGGAGAGAAGGAAGAGAACGGCTGGTTGGTTTTCACAGAAGGTCCTGTAGGGTCCTGTAGGGTCCTGTAGGGTCCTGTAGGGTCCTGTAGGGTCCTGCTACTTTTGCAAAATGTTTTATTTGAATCCTGAAAGGTAATAGTTTTAGGGTGTTGCGCTCTGAAAATAGTAATAATATTTTCAGCATGCAACCAAGTGTAAAATCAGCCATCACGACGCCATCAAGGCACCGCCGAAATACCTTTTAGTCGACTAAATCAACTGTAGATTTAGTCGACTATAATCTTATGATATACAGTAACTAAAACATTTCAGATGACTAAAATATGACTAAAACTAAATGAAATTTTATTCAAAAGGCTATATGACTAAAACAAAACAAAAAATCTGTCAAAATCAACAGAGCTGGCAAGGAGCTTAGAGCGGTAAAACTATGGGAACCGACCCGGAGTCAATGCATGGGCTCAGTGTGTGCTTTTGCGCCTCATGATAATATCACACACAATCTCACCATTGTGCCATTAGTCCATGAGCCAGAGCCCCAAAATTGAGCAATGATTATCGAAAGAGTGGGCAAAACCAAACCTATATTAAATTGTTCATAGGGTCAATACGAGTAAATAAATATATGATAACCTTTCCACAGGAGCAGCTTTTTCATAGTTATCACACATTTAGTTATTTTCCCCATACGTACATGACAGGTGAAAAAATGACAACATTTAAAAAAGAGTTATCATAATGAAACTTCCTGAGTTGATTACTTGCATGAAGACAATGATTTATCGTATTACAAGTTTTCTGAAATTGTATATTTAAATATGCAAATTAGGCATTTAGTCCATGAGCCAGAGCCCCAAAATTGAGCCAGATATTGAATATTCCCTCGTTAAAAACCTTTGACTCCAACATCTTAACAAAATGAAATAAGAATGTTGACTCTGGCTTTGTCCAATGTTCCAATAATGCCTAATTTGCATATTTAAATATACAATTTCAGAAAACTTGTAATACAATAAATCATTGTCTTCATGTAAGTAATCAACTCAGGAAGTTTCATTATGATAACTATTTTTTAAATGTTGTCATTTTTTCACCTGTCATGTACGTATGGGGAAAATAACTAAATGTGTGATAACTATGAAAAAGCTACTCCTGTGGAAAGGTTATCATATATTTATTTACTCGTATTGACCCTATGAACAATTTAATATAGGTATGGTTTTGCCCACTCTTTCGATAATGAAATCTTGTCTGGCTCATGGACTACATGGCTTTGCTTCTCAGCCGTGGTGGAAAAAAGTACTCAATGTTTTACTTAAGTAAAAGTATCAATACTGCAATGCAGAAGTACTCTGTTACAAGTAAAAGTCCGGAGTTCAAAAGTTACTTGAGTAAAAGTACAAAAGTATTGGTATCAAAATGTACTTAAAGTACCGAAAGTAAAATGAGTAAAATGTTTGAAAATAGCCGATCTACAAGCTCACAACGCGACGCGACGCGTTGTGAGCTTGTAGATCTGCTATTTTCAAATAGACTATGTATAAAATAGGGCGTGGTTAATGTATGTTTCATGATATCATAATTTATATCTGAAAAGTAACTAGTGACTAAAGTTTTCAAATAATTGTAGTGGAGTAAAAGTACAATATTTGCCTCTGAGATGTAGTGGAGTAGAAGTAAAAGTATTGGAAATTGGAATTACTCAAGTAAAGTACAAATACCTGAAAATTGTACTTAAGTACAGTACTTGAGTAAATGTACTTAGTTACTTTCCACCACTGCTTCTCAGGCGCTCCATGGCTCAGAGATCCTCTTATCGCTTCCTTATACCGTGGCTTGTTCACTAGAGCGACTATCATTCATTCTAACATTCACACACACAGACTACACTTTCTGTCCGGATGTCATCAGTGGTGTAAAGTAACTAAGTACATTTACTCAAGTACTGTACTTAAGTAAAACTTTTAGGTATTTTTACTTTACTGGAGTATTTCCAATTGTCTATACTTTTACTTCTACTCCACTACATCTCAGAGGCAAATATTGTACTTTTACTCCACTACAATTATTTGAAAACTTTAGTTACTAGTTACTTTCCGGATACAAATTATTACATCATAAAACATACATTAACCACTTTAGCCCTATTTTATACCAAGGCTATTTTCAAAAATGTTAGTACTTTTACTTTTGGTACTTTAAGTACATTTTGATGCCAATACTTTTGTACTTTTACTCAAGTACATTTTGAATTCTGGACTTTTACTTGTAACAGAGTAATTTTACATTGCAGTATTGGTACTTTTACTTAAGTAAAGAATTTGAATACTTGTAGATCTGCTATTTTTGAATAGCCAAATAAATCTTAAAATGACACAGATGCGGTCCTGGTCTTAATGGGTCAAAGGGGATAACTCCGCCAGCCTGTTTAAAAAAAAAAAACTATTTATTTTTGAATTTCAAACAGAAAATCAAACAAAAGAGGTCATGGGACAGGCTATTTTTTGCACTCAACACGTTTATATATATATATATATATAAGTATATTTCAAAATGCTGGGTGTAGATCAACAAAGTTAGTGTATGATAATGTAGGAATCTCCAGGAATCTGTGTGAATAGTTTTTCACGTCTTCTCACATGCTTTCACAATGATTAGGATGATAAGTGAGTCTCCATGAGTCATTGATGATGAGTCAGTGGGCGTTATGTTGGAGCAGGATTAATATTAGTGAGAAGACAAGAGTGTCAGCCAGAATAATGTAATTCCTGTGCAGATGGAATGTCTGGGATTTGCCCGCTCTCCAAATCGATGGACACCGTCCATGCAATTTAGACATAGTTTTCACTAAGGTCCAGTGGTGTAAAGTAACTAGGTAAATTTACTCAAGTACTGTACTTAAGTACAATTTTGAGGTACTTTTACTTTATTGGAGTATTTCTAATTATCAGTACTTTTACTTCTACTCCACTACATCTCAGAGGCAAATATTGGACTTTTACTCCACTACAATTATTTGAAAACTTTAGTTACTACTTTGCAGATATAAATTGTGACATTATAAAGCATACATTAACCACTTTAGCCCTATTTTATACCTAGGCTATTTGAAAATAGCCGATCTACAAGCTCACAACGCGTCGCATCGCGACGCATTGTGAGCTTGTAGATCTGCTATTTTCAAACATTTTAGTACTTTTACTTTTGGTACTATTAGTACATTTTGATACCAATACTTTTGTACTTTTACTCAAGTAAATTTTGAATTCCGGACTTTTACTTGTAACAGAGTACTTCTACATTGCAGTATTGATACTTTTACTTAAGTAAAACATTTGAGTACTTTTTCCACCACTGCTAAGGTCTAATTTATACTTCTTCGTACGACTGTGTCCCGTGGAGAAAATAGCAGATCTACTAAATTGAGAGCTTATCGCGTCGCAGCGCCTCATGAGCTTGTAGATCAGCTACTGTATGTTCTGCCATTTTTACATTGAGCATAAGAGGCTTTCCCGGGTGATTAACTTGTAAGGGCCGTTGCAGTCGAGGAAGTCAGCTGAACTCAATTAGCCTATTTCAAGGAAGGCGCTCGCTCGCTCTGGGGGGGGAAAGGTGCCCCCACTGTTGGTGAAATGAGGTGAGGAGGAATGGGATAAAGCCTGGCAGACAGACAGACAGACAGACAGACAGACAGACAGACAGACAGACAGACAGGCCGACACAGAGACACACATTGCATAGAATGCAGCGTGCAGCGAAGCCAAGCTTCCCTTGCACAACCTCGCTTTGGGCTCGGTGTTCCAAAGAGCCCCGGAGGAAAGAGATGTGAATGATGACATTCACTCCGTTCCACAAAGTGCGTTCATCGCCCGCTTCCCTCTGATGTCTGTCTGTACGCTGTGGCTGCACGTCGGCCTCGCGGTGCCAGAGATGTGAAACTTCACCCCGTCGTCACAGTGTCAACACAAGCCCCCCCCCCACTCAACTCCTTAGCTCAGTCTTTCTTTATCCCATTGAGAGCGGGAAACGCATCTGTGTCATTTCACATTTCTTTGGGCTATTCAAAAATAGCAGATATACAAGCTGCACTCTGTGACACGCTATGAGCTTGTAGATCTGCTATTTTTTTTTAAACATTGTGAAAATGTGTGCAAATCTTTGAATATATATATATATACATATATATATATATATATATATATATATATATATAACAAAAAAGGGGACTCCTGCACATCCAAAAAACCCTGTTGGAGGTGCAAGTCTAGTCAGCAGGCATATAAATTGTAAAAAAGGTAAAAGACCTTCAAAGAAGGGACTGCACACTCTAGGGAACAGATGGACAACTTACTACTGCATTATAGTATTTTATTAGCACCATTAGCAGTGCTAATAAAATACTATAATGCAGTAGTAAGTTGTCCATCTGTTCCCTAGAGTGTGCAGTCCCTTCTTTGAAGGTCTTTTACCTTTTTTACAATATATATATATATATATATATATATATATATATATATATATATATATATGTTCTTTTTCTTCTTTTTTTTAAGTCGAACATTTCTAACTCAAATCTTTGCTTCCGGGGATTCTACAAATGTCTTCTAAATCCTAACAGTTTTTTGAAAAAACTTTGTTATAATATCAGTGGTGCTCAAACGTTTTCATGTCAAGGACCCCCTAAATGATATGTATTTGGCCGCGGACCCCCATCTCAAAATGTTTTGTTCCAGGGACCCCCCCCCCCGCCCAGAAGCAAAGATTTGAGTTGTATAAAAAATATATATAATTCAAAGATTTGCACGCATTTTCAAGATCTTTCAAAAAATTGCTTGTAGATCTGCCATTTTTGAATAGCCAAAGTATAAAATAATGGTTTAAGTGGTTACACAACATGTCTCAATGGGTTATTCCAACCCCACCCCCCCATCCAGTCCAGCCAAAATCACCCTCCAAAGCTGGATGGGGGGCCGGGACCGGGGGGGGGGGGTGTACGTGCGAAACAGCACCGACGGCGCCTCTGAAAAACAATCATTGCATTTCAGAGGGGCTCTTATCCTCCTTCTCCATCTGCATGGCACCAAAAAGAGAGCCCACTTCTTGTCTGTCTGTCTGTCTGTCTGTCTGTCTGTCTGTCTGTCTGTCTGTCTGTCTGTCTGTCTGTCTGTCTCTGTCCCTCTCTCTCTTCCCCGCTCTCTTTTTTTCTCTCCCTTGTGAGCTTGTAGATCTGCTATTTTCAAACATTTAGTACTTTTATCTTTGGTACTTTAAGTACATTTTGATGCCAATACTTTTGTACTTTTACTCAAGTACATTTTGAATTCTGGACTGTTACTTGTAACAGAGTAATTCTATATTGCAGTATTGGTACTTTTATTTAAGTAAAGAATGTGAGTACTTTTTCCACCACATGCACTTGACTACATGAGATTTGCAGCCTGACTGTAGAGACCTCTGGATTCAAAATAAAGGCTGTTTTCAACATGTGTTGCCATGGTGATACTTTGACAGTACATAGTAACGCTGTCAGAGAAACACCTGTATGAACGCAGGAGGAGGTGTTGTTATCTGACCAGCTGCTTCTCCTCTACTCACCTCTCCTCCCCATTCAGCCTGATTTACTTCATGGTTCTCAAAGTGGGGTCCCCCAGGGGTCTTTGGGGAGGGGGGGGGGTGGGGGGGTGTTCCAGGGGGTTGTTGGCTGTTCGAAAACAGCAGAGCTACAAGCGCCCAACGCTATTCTGGCGCGCCAACTAGACTGTTGGCTATTTGATGACACAATGTTCAAATTCTTCCGCCTAACAGTCTGTTGTTGTTGTTGTTGTTGAAACGCTGCGAGGTGGAGCTACAGACTCTCTGTAGACATTAGGTGGAGCTACAGACTCTCTGTAGACATTAGGTGGAGCTACAGACTCTCTGTAGACATTTGAAGATGGTGGAAGAGTTGGTCTGGCTCTAGAGGGGAGAGTCTCTTTCTTTGGTGTTTCGCCCAGGTGGACAGGGTTTTGAGGTTAGGTTTAGGTATAGTTTCTCTGAGGTTAGGGTTAAGGTTAGGTTTAGGCATAGTTTCTGTGAGGTTAGGTTTAGGCATAGTGTTTGTGAACTTACATTTTAGGGTTTAGACGCAATCAAGGTGAAACACCAAAGAAAGAGGGAGTCCAGGCTCTAGAGACAATACCTCCCCATCCATCCCACCATCTTCATGCTTCTGTTTGACTCCAGCGTGTCCAGCAGATGGTGGAAGACCATCCCCTTTTTATCTGAATCACATGTAGACCTGCTCTGAAAGGAACAGGGCTTCAGACACACTCTCTCATACACACATGTGGGCCTTTTCTCTCCATTGCTCTGCACTGATTGCATAGAATCTTTCCTGAACAAAAGGGACAGGACGACAGACAGGTGTGAGCCCAGCAGGTGGCAGTAGTGATTGTCAGGTGTTTTTATCTTCCACTCCACTGACCCTGTTTGACTGCCTTCCTTCCTTATTAGCCACACAAAACAAACATGTGCAGCGTCCTTATTCTGGACATGGTCATGATAATAGGCCAACGTTCTGCAAAACAAATGCTGATCTACAAGTTCACAGTGAGCTTGTACATTATTGGCTATTTTCACCAAGGAGATTTTGCGTTAGGCGATAAAAAAGAAGAGGGCCAAATCGTCTCTGTCGAGTGGAAACCTCACGTGTCCTTTTCGGGATTCAAATGTATCAAAAGTAGCAGATCTACAAGCTTATGGGTCTGTAACTCTGAGAGTGTACAAATGGAACCAAATGGACTCCCAGATTTGAATTAACATTGATTTTATGATATAAATTGGGGTCACAGGGATAGAAATGCCATTAAACGGGGGTCCGTTGCCTAATGCATGTCAAACTGGGGCCGGTCCTTGACATTAAAATGGTTGACAATCACTGCTAGAGCCGTAAAAGTGTTCTCTTATGGGGGTCCCTGCTGGCATATCTTTTCAAATGGGGGTCCACGGGCTAATACGTGTCAATTTGAGGGTCCTTGACATGAAAAAGTTCTTTAGATTGTTGAGCCTCATTCATACACAGGCTGTGTGTTGCTCAACGGAAAGATTTCCCAAGAACATATCGTCGGGCAGAAGAAATCTCCTATATTTTAAATGAATGCCTTATACTTGATCACACTACAGTGTAGCATCAAAAGTACTAGATCCACAAGCTCCAAATGTGTCGCCAAGTGATGCGTTGTGAGCTTGTAGATCTGCTACTTTGGATATTTTTGAATTTGAATCCTGAAAACAGTTTTTGGTTTCCACCCGACAGACAGTGACCATAATGCTCAGATCATGATGTATTTCATGCAGTATAAATAACGTGCATATTAGGTATAAATGAGTCATTTCCCAGCAGCACTGAACCAGTGACCAACAAACATGGGGGACGACCAGAGTTCTTTTAAAGGGCATTTGGATTCCTAGAGGCTTTTTTATTTCTTTGATAAAGCGCTCATTAAACATTTTCTGGGCTAGATAAGGTGTATATATAGGCCTCTTAGTGGTTATATATACAAACCTTTAACCTTATCAGCGTTTCATAAACATGAATGGTAGATTGTTGCTCTTATCACAATGAACTGCATTAGCCCCCTCTTGACTGAGATAACTGGCTGTTGATGGAATAATAACTGGGGCCAATAAATGCCTGTTGTTCGCCCTTTGCATCAAGTACTCACATTTCTTAAGTAAAAGTATCAATACCACAATGTAGAAATACTCTATTCTGGGCTGTATTCTTTCTTAATTTGACTTTGAGTACAAAAAGTATTGGCATCTAAAGTACACTTTACATACTCGAGTAAAGTAAAAGTACCTTAAACGTGTTGTTGCTGCGTTGTGTGTAGAGATTTAAGAGAGGTCTTCATCATGGACTGTGTTCTCCTGTCTGCTCCTTTCTCAGCTGGAGACTAGGGCTGTCAAACGAATATTCGATATTCAAATATTATTCGAATATTGGGAAAATATGTACATTCGAATATGAAAACTAATATAAAAATGTTTTTATTTTTATTTTAATTTTTAATGTTTATTTGACAGGGACAATACAAAAAACTATGTATGAAGTCATAAAAACAAACAAAAGATATGTTTTATTGGATCCGAGCACTTGATACATTGTTTTTTGTACTGTTTTTGAAAAAAAAAAATATATATATATATATTATTATAATAATAATAATATTCGAATATATTAGAATATCTGCAAATGTTTAAGACCAATATTAGAATATCATTTCTGAGGAAAGTTGACAGCCCTACTGGTGTGTGTGTGTGTGTGTGTGTGTGTGCGTGTGCGTGTGCGCGTGTGTGCGCGTGCGTGCGCGTGCGCCCTGCCTTGGGTAAAGCAGTACAGTCCAGAGTTTGTTCAGTCTCTCTTTAAGTATCAGACATAATTAGCAGACGTCCACTCTCACAACGAGTCACAACAAAAGGCTCTGCTAGTTGAAAAGCTAAACCACACGTCCTTCTTCTTCTTCCATCTCTCATTCATCACCTCCTCCTACTGCACCAGGAGGACCAGCAAGTCACATGATCAACCACACACTGTTAAGTACAATGCCATCAGTGGGAAAAGGGAGGGGGGGGGGAGGGGGAGGGGGGAACAGAGCAGAGCCAAGAGCTAAGAGCTATATTTTCCAAGAATGTTTTTTCACTTCCAAGTGAAAAAGTCCCAACCTTCGTTCATCGCTGCCCCAATAATCAATAGACCAGGGGTCTTCAACAGGGGGTTATTTTTTACATGAACCACTTGAACCCTAGCATCCCTTTTCTGAGGAGAACTTTAGCCAAAAATAGCAGATCTACAAGCTCACAACGCCTCGCAGCGCGAGGCGTTGTGAGCTTGTAGATCTGCTTTCCCTTTACACCTATAGTTTTAGGTGTAGAGGGAAAGAAGAGCAGCAAATACGAAGTTCAATCTGAAACACAATTTTATACAATATAGAGGGGGTCCCCTGCTTCATCTCTCTCTCGGCTAGGGGGTCCTTGGCCTGAAAACGTTGAAGACCCCTGGTATAGGCTGTCTGCTCTGTGCCAAGACAGGTTGTGTGTCTGCACTCCAGCCAGTATGCTGTTGCTTAAAGGGTAAGACCACTTTGGTAGAGGTTTGGGTTGTGTAGTTACCGTGCCATGATGTAACCCCAAAGTTGGGCAAGAAATCAAAAATAATTGCTCCATTGATTAGAAATTGATAATTCAACATATGCGCCTCATTGACTTACATTGTATGGTGAAACAGCTCTCAAAGTCACTCTTTAAGCACATAAACGAACCCAAACATAGCTGATTCAGACAATATAGAGCATCACCAAACCCAGTACTGTTAAGTTTTTTTAATAAAAATGTCAACTTCCTGTTGATTTTACTATTTGAAGATCTGGATCCGGATCCGCGGATCCAGTCCAGGTTTTCTACTTATTAAAAATGGCAAAATCAACAGGAAGTTGACATTTTTATAAAAAAAGAAAACAGTACTGGGTTTGGTGATGTTCTATATTGTCTGAATCAACTTTGTTTGCGTTCGTTTATGTGCTAAAAGAGTGACTTTGAGAGCTGTTTTACCGTACAATGTAAGTCAATGAGGAGCATATTTTGAATTATCAATATCTAATCAATGGAGGAATTATTTTTTCTTTCTTTCCCACCTTTGGAGTTACATCATCATGGCAAGGTAACTACACAACCCAAACCTCTACCAAAGTGGTCTTGCCCTTTAACGTGTCTAAGATGAGCTGCGGTGTGGTGTGGTGTGGTGTGGTGTGGGATGTTTGACATTGGATCCATAAATATGCTACAAGTTCATATTATTTTGTTAAAATAAGTTGTGTGTTAAAAAGCTCCATATTCTGACAGATATCATGGCTATAGAGTGCTTGTTCTGTAACCAGGGGGTCTCCCCCTCTCTCCAGCTGTGCAGTAAACAGAAAAATACATGTTCAGGTCGGGATACTAATTTCATCCATTCAGGAGAGAGAACTCATACTTTACTTTGACTTTATTTGTTTATTTGGACAGGACAATGCATATTAATGGACGTCACATGGACGTAAATACACCGGATTTAGCAAAGATGATAGTTTTCATCCGCAGTCCTCACAAAAAAACATAACATCAGAAAACAGACAGACAGACAAACAAACAGTGGAATACATTTACATAACATTACATAGGGAACACAGCATAAAAATAAACCTAAAAGAAGATCACAAATGGTTGCAGCTTTGATTTTCAAGCAACCATCTTTTCATAGTGAATTTAAAAGATGGAAATGTAGCTTAGAATCCCTTATAGGCAGAGGAAGGCCATTCCATGCTACACAACCCTGTACTGAGAGGACATTTTGACCAAATTGTTGTTTGCCGGTGCGGCACTTCGCAATCTCCTCGAGTGGTTGCTCTGGTACTGATTGCCTGATAGGGATGAGCTGTGGTTTCATTTGGCATTCTTGGCAATATGTACATTGAAACTATACAAACTGTAGGATTCCAGGTCAACACATGTTTGTCTAAATAACATGCTATCTTAATGTATATTTTAACCTTTGCATAATCCTGCAAGGTCATTAAGACTAGGGCAAGTGCTACGGGCCAAGGTGGAGTCTGAAGAGGTGCGTGAGTCTTCAGATTACGGCGGAAGATTGGGAGTGAGTCTGCTGTTCTAGCTGCGATGGGGGAGTTTGTTCCATGTTCTGGGACGTGTGGAGCGTTGTCCCGGATGTTTTAGGGAAGTTTCTGACAGCTGATCTGAGTGAGTGGGAGGGGTTATACTATAACCCCTCCCACTCACTCAGATCAGCTGTCAGAAACTTCCCTATAACCGTTATAGGGTTGGATCAGGCTTTGAAGATACTGTATGGCCATACCTTTTGGTTGCTTTGAAGGCCAACATCAGTGTTTTGTACAGGACAGCCTTAGGACATGCTGTTGTTACAGCAGCCTGCTGTATACTGTGTTTCAGAGTCGCACGCTGCACCGGCGCGCAAATAATAAACGTATAAATCAGAGTTCAGAATGACTCGGTGTTGGGATGTAGGTTCCATGTTTTAGCCTCAGTTTGATGCATTTTGCTTCTGCAATGAGGTAATATAACCTGAACCTGGGGTCAAACAGCCCTCCAGGCCACACGGCAGAAAAGCCTCACGTTTTAAAGGTAACTTTAAATCAAAGCAAAAGCACAAAAATAAAACATCAAAGGAAACAGTTTTAGCGTCATAAGCGTTATGCTTTATGGTGAACATGCGTTTTCAAAGTCAAACCGCCCCGTGCTCGTAACATTTTTCTCAGGAAATTATAAAAAAAACTGCAATTCAGGTTTCCTCGAATTCCACCAGATTGATTGGTTTCTGGCTTTATTCTCCACAGACAAAGCCAGGGGCTTGGAAAAAACATAGATGGTATTTAGTATCAAGTGGAATAAAACATGCATGCATGCATGCGCGGTAGAATTAACCCATTAAGACCGGGAACGCATCTGGTGTCATTTTTTAGATGTCTTTGGCTCTTCAAAAACAGCAGATATATAAGCTCATAGATCTGCTATTTGTGAAAAATCGTGGAAAATGTGTCAAATCTTTTCATATATATGTTTTTTTTAAGCGAACATTTTTAACTCAAATCTTTGCTTCTGGGGTCCCTGGAACAAAACATTTTGAGATGGGGGGGGGGGTCTGCGGCCAAATAATACATATAATTAGTTATTTTGGGTGTCCTTGAGAACCAACTGATATAGAAACATATGTTTTTAAAAAAAAAGACATTTGTAGAATCCCCCAGAAGCAGATTTGAGTTAAAAATGTTTTAAAAATATATATATTCAAAGATTTGCACACAAGCGCATATCTGCTATTTTTTGAATAGCCCAAATAAAGATCTTAAAATGACACAGATACGTTCCCGGTCTTGACGGGGTTAAAAGCTGACATTACATCATAACGCGACCTCTGGTTCTAAATCAGCGTCTGGCTCCTCTAGCTCTCCATCATCTCAGGTATCAGGTATTTAGAGGAACCCGCTTTGGAGAAGTCTGTTAACTCTGTTTGAGGGGAAAGTATGTACAGTATGACAGATGTTTCACGTTAGTGTGATTAAGTATCTGTTCGCTTTTACTCCCCGTGTCCATATTTGTATCAATCTGTGTTTATTGAGCAGCTGGCACCGGCTCTGGGTTCAAATACATAACAGAGTGTTTTAGCGCTTGAGAGAGAGAGAGAGAGAGAGAGAGAGAGAGAGAGAGAGAGAGAGAGAGAGAGAGAGAGAGAGAGATGGTGTTTCTGCTCTCCTATTCGTGGATCACAGAGCAACACGTGAGTGCTTGTTAGCTCTTCTTACGCTCGGTGGTGTAAAGTAACTATAGGTGCATTTACTCAAGTCCTGTACAATTTTGAGGTATTTTTTACTTTACTGGAGTATTTCCAATTTTCAGTACTTTTACTCCACTACATCTCAGAGGCAAATATTATACTTTTACTCCACTACAATTATTTGAAAACTTTAGTTACTAGTTACTTTGTAGATTTTGATTATTATTACAAAACATACATTAACCACTTCAGCCCTACATACATTTTGGCCATTTGAAAATAGCCGATCTACAAGCTCACAATGTGTCGCATCGCGACGCATTGTGAGCTTGTAGATCTGCTATTTTTAAACGATTTTCATACATTTTACACTTTTGTACTTTTTACTCAAGTACATTTTGATTCTCACTTTTACTTGTAACAGAGTATTTCTATATTGCAATATTGACACTTTTAAGTAAAAAATATGAGTACTTTTTCCACCACTAAGCGTCAAAACACGCAAAACACCACCACGTCTAAACGCTGGTGGTTCAGCTACAATGTTCCAGAGTGGTGTTGTCACCTGTTACGTTACCTGTGGACTGGGCTGATGCTATAGGGGACAACTTGTAAATTATAGGCTATAGGAAGTGGAAGTTCCAATATTTGATGACCAGCAGCGGTTCCGGTATAGGAGACGCAAAGAGTCTCCTTTGTGTCTCCTACCGGAACCGCCGCCTACCGGCCCACACTGGTCATCAAATTATTGTCCTTAGGAATGCAACAAAAACGAAAACATACTCCATGAATTCAAGTCTCCATGGGTGACTAATCCATAGGAAAAAAATGATTTATTTTGGGTGAACTGTCCCTTTATGGGTATCTTTATTGTGATGTTACTCATCTGTACCTACTGTACTTATAATTTGGCCTGTATCTGTAACTTATCTTTGACTGCTGTGCTGTCTCCTGGCGCCTGAATTTCCCCTGTGCGATGGATAAAGGTGTCTGTCTGTCTGTCTGTGTGTCTGTGTGTCTGTATGGATAGAGGTGGAGTCATGTGTAGTCATTGCAGTGCACCCCCCCCCCCCCCCCCCCCCCCAGGAGCGCTTTTAAGATCA
>NC_137616.1:48264787-48289853 GCF_963280865.1 Gymnoscopelus braueri | reverse complement strand
GGAGAAAACCTTGGATCTCCACATTTCATCTTCTTATTTTTTTTCATGAATGAATGCCCTATTTTATACGTTGCCATATCGTTGCTGTGGGGGCAGAAACCTCTTATATCCATATTCAAACCTTTTTGTGTTTTTTTTTTGTTGCCAGACCCAAGGGGTTGGCCTACATGAGGCTTTGTCCCTATTTCGTCCATACATGGGCATAAAAGAGGGTTCAGGTTTCGTCCCCCATAGTGATGGAGCTCACTTAAAAAAAAAATGAATTTTTTGAAGTGCATAATCCTATTTATAGGTTATTAATGTCATCATGTGTCTCGCTAGCCAATCACAGTGCTGAATAGAGTCAGCCAATTTCGTCCCCTTTCGTCCATACATGGGCACAAAAGGAAAAGGAATTTATTCTGGGTCTGGCAGAACCAGGTCTCCTGGTCTTGTTTGCCAGACCCAGGGGGTCAGGCCTACATGTGGCTTTGTCGGTCCCTTTTTCGTCCATACATGGGCATAAAAGAGGGGGTCAGCTTTGTCGGTCCGTCTCTCCAAACGCTTTCGTCCATACATGGGCATAGAAGAGGTCTGTCTTCTGTCCTCTTTTTGATTGGCCAAGCTTAGCGTGACGTAGTGCTCTGATCTTTCAACCACTAGAGGTCTGGCAGTACCAGGTCTCCTGGTTCCCTTGTTTTTGTAAACCTACTTGATCACACTACAGTACATCAAAAGTAGCATATCCCATACCCTAGGTGGGGTTGGCGAAAGGGCCTTTTTTGTGTGGAGTTTGCATGTTCTCCCCGTGTCTCCTATAGGTAGGTACCCTCACAACAAAACATGCAGTAATCCTGGTCTCTATACTGCCTCCCCCCTGGTCAGCCTTATTCCAACCAAGGAACTGGTTGCAATAACGTGTTCCTTCCACGCGCTACGTCCTACCGGGGGAAACTCTAAGAAGCGGCCTGCTCGCTCCTCATGCATTGGAAGGAAGCATGAGCTCAGTTCGGGGCTCTCCCCAGGCTGGCAGAGGGAGAGTAGCGCCCAGGATTACAGCTTAGGCATTGGCACTGGGTGAAAAAAATTGGTTACAAAAGTCATGGGAAAAAAATGAGCAGATTCGCATGTTCGACACGTTTTTCTAGCTTGTAGATCTGCTACTGTTGCTGTTTTTTTAATTTGAATTCTGCAAAGTAACAGTTTTGGATTTTTTATTTTTACACCAGACATAGACGATAGGACAGTGTCACAGCAACTGTCACAGCAAAGTAAGTTAAGATGAGACCTTAAGGTAATTCCATTTCCTTTAGAAGGTTTTGGACATACAAGAAGCAGGGGTCTTCAACAGGGGGTCCGGGACCCCTAGGGGGTCCTCAGAGTTACAACATGGGGTCCGCCAAATCTTTGTGTGATATGACTTTTTTTTTTACCTTAACCACTTGAAACATAGCATCCCTTTTCTGAGGAGAACTTTAGCCAAAAATAGCCGATCTACAAGCCCACAACGCCTCGCAACGCGAGGCATTGTGGGCTTGTAGATCGGCTATTTTTGGCAAAGAGGTATAGGTGTAGAGGGAAAAAAGAGCAGACCAAAACAAAAAAAGTATAATCTTAAACACAATATAGAGGGGGTCCCTGTTTCATCTCTCTCTCAGCTAGGGGGTCCTTGGGCTGAAAACGTTGAAGACCCCTTATATACAGTATTCATGTTATGATGGTGTACTGTACTGTACTGTACTGTACTGTACTGTACTGTACTGTACTGTACTGTACTGTACTGTACTGTACTGTACTGTACTGTACTGTACTGTACTGTACTGTACTTAACCTTGAGTACATCAAAGGTTCTGGCCTGTCATTCATTCCTTCAGCTCTTATATTAGACCAGGAAGCCTCTCTGCTCTGGGATGTGTTTGACCTTCCAGCTGTTAGATAGATAGATGGAGAACTGTAGGTACTCCCCAAGACCTCACCCACATCCTCTACAAATCTATTATTATCATTCACATGATGTTAGATAGATGGAGAACTGTAGGTACTCCCCAAGACCTCACACACATCCTCTACAAATCTATTATTATCATTCACATACGCACGCTCACGCGCGTCTTTATTACTATACTTCTGAGGACATCAACATTTTTAGGATGGCAATTTTATTAGTGCCATTTTTTGCATCTTGTTTACCATTTGTAACCCTAAAGGCTGAGTTGCATTTAGTTGCATGCCGGTGTCAAGCACCAAAAATAGCCAATCTACAAGCTCACAATGCGTCGTAACTCGCCGCATTGCGAGCTTGTAGATTGGCTATTTTTGGTCTGTGACGCCAAGTTTAAATCAGGCATAACGCTAACCCCTAAATCCAACTTCTAAATGCCCAAACCTACAGTATAACTTAACCTGTATCTTTATCATTAGCCTTAAAACAACTATTTCTCTTGTGAAGACCAGGAAAATGTTTCTCAAAATCTACTATACTTGTGGGGACCTTTGGCCCTCACAAGTATAGAAATACATGCGCGTGCACACGCACGCACAAACACACTCACACACACACACACACTCACACACTCACACGTTCATTGTGAAAGTATCACTTATCGCCCACATCAGCAAAACAAAAACAACGGAGGCAATTGTGCAACAAAGTGTCTAATAATGACAGACAAATTGTTTGTTTAAAGAGATGGCTAAAAAAAGAATGAAAGCTCAGCATAAATGCAGTTTATCCCCCCTTAGAGAGAGGAGCAGAGTCTGATGCCAGAAGTGCATTAATGGCTGATGGCTATCCAAACATCATCGTCTAATAATAATCGTATCCACCTTGATGTGATGGCGTTCAGGAAGACGTTTTTGTGGAGCTTTGCATCTGGTTCCTGTCAGTGGAATCATTCCTTCCATAAGCATGAATGATGGGAAGTGTGTGGAGGAAACCTAGAGAAAGAAGAGAGTCGTTTGGCGTTGTCACAAAAAAAAAAGGGGGAAAAAAAAGTCCCAAGTGCTGCAGCGTCTCATCGTTGTTGTCGGGCAGAAACCTCTTATCTACATGGGGGCGCTAGAGAGGCCAAGCGACAGTTTTGTTTTATTATAATAAATGATACATCGTTGCTGTCATGCAGAAACCTTGTATCTCCATATTTAAACTTTTAGTTTTTCTTCTGTAAATTAATGCCTATACTTGATCATTCTACAGCGTCACACAAAAGTAGCAAAAAATAGCCGATCTACAAGCTCAAAACGCATCGTTTTGAGCTTGTAGATCGGCAACTTTTTCATTTGAATACTGAAAACACCTTTGGACATCCTGTACTGTATGAGGTTTTCACCTGACAGCAACAATATAATAAATGTCATTTAAAATGTTAAGATTATTGTGCCACTATTGTGGCTTCCCTATTTTCGGCATGTCGTTATTGTGAAAAACTTTCAAAAACGTGTTCTTACCCATTTCCCCCCCATTTCCAATGGGGGGCCACAGCCGGAGGCTATTTGGGGTCCTATCTGGGATACCCCCCCCCCTCATACTCCTTTCTGTCTGAAAACAGGAGCTTATTTAACCGTACAAATGTTTTCCTTACAGCGCATAACGCTTACCAGAGAATAACGATTAGCTGCTTACATGACGTTGTTACGCAACTCATTCTGAAAGGCTTCCATCTCTCTATAAACAGTTATGTTCTCAATGACACTGACCCGGACCTGAAGAGCTTCACCTGTTAGACGTTTAACAGATCCGTCTGGTTGTTTACGTTGAGGCTTCTGTGTGACTCCTGCACCGCTGGACCTTAATCTACCGCCTGATCTACAGGAAATCTGTCACATATTTGGTTTTGGTTGCAGGAGGAACATCTCTGTGAGAGAGAAGGATAAAGAGAGGCAGCGTTCACTCACCGGGTCTTTTAGATGTTGTGCCTAAACAGCCAAGTGTTGTTGAATACGTTTTTTTTCAGGCCAAGGATCCCTTAGTTGAGATAGAGATGAAGTAGGGACCCCCCACAACATAATGGATAACATTTATAGATTTCATAGATAGCTTCATAGACTTGTTTGACAGCACTACCAGGCAATGACGATTAGCGGTTCCGGTAGGAGACACAAAGGAGACTCTTTGTGTCTCCTACCGGAACCGCTGCCGGTCATCAAATTATTGCCTTAGGAATGGGACAAAAAAACATCCATGAATTCAAGTCTCCATGGAGTGACTAACTGATAGAAAAAAAGTATATTTGGGGGTGAACTATCCCTTTAACCACTTAAACCCTCAATACGTTGTTTACTTGACTCTGTACTTCATCTGCTCTTTTTTTCCTTCTACACCAAGCCTCTTTGCTGAAAACAGCCGATCTACAACCTCAAGCTTGTGTGCTTGTAGATCTGCTATTTTCGGACAATGATCCCCTCAGAAAACCTGAAAATGTATTTTGTGTGTTCACTAAAGAGCTGGAGAGACCCCTGCTACTGAACAAGCTCTATGGCAATGATTACTATTAAAACATACAGCTATTTAGCTATTATTCTATCAAAAATATGTTATACTTAGTCATACAAGGGTGTCGTCGCACAGCTCTACAAGCTCAGAATACATCGTGACTCGTGATGCATGTAGATCTATTTTCACAAATTCTTCTAATATCTTTGACATTTAGTTTTTTTTAAAGTCTCATCTATAACGACATGCTCCAAACAGGGAGGCCAGGTTGAACACGGTTAACACAAGATATTGATGACGGTTTCTGTTTATTTCTCCGATCGTCTCCGTGAGAAACAACATCATGTTTTAGGCCAAACATGGACGCATACAGTGGTGTAAAAAAAAAAGTACAGGTATTTGTACTTTACTTGAGTATTTCCAATTTCCAATACTTCTACGTCTACTCCACTACATCTTAGAGGCAAATATTGTACTTTTACTCCACTACAATTATTTAAAAACTTTAGTTACTCGTTACTTTGCAATTATCAATTATTATATTATAAAACATTCATTAACCACTTTAGCCCTATTTTATACCTAGGAGGCTATTTCAAAATAGCTATTTTCAAACATTTTAGTACTTTTACTTTTGGTACTTTAAGTACATTTTGATGCCAATACTTTTGTACTTTTTAATCAGGTAAATTTAGAATTCTGGACTTGTAACTTGTAACAGAGTATTTCTACATTGCAGTATTGATACTTTTACTTAAGAAAAGAATGTGAGTACTTTTTCCACCACTGGACGCATATATATATCCATGTGTCATTGTGCACAGGCCATCTATCTTCATTATAGCCTGACAGGAGGGTGGAATGAGGGGAATAGATGGTCAGACTTGATGGTGTCATGTTGAAGAAGAACGTCTGCCTCAAACACCTAAAAGGCGGCTTAAATAACCCCCCCCCCCCCATGGGATGTACAGTACGGTGCTATAAATCTAGTGTGACTGAGAGACATTTAAGGAGGAGATCTTTATGAAGACGAACATGCTGGCTGTGCTCCTGCTGCACCTCCTGCATCCAGGAAGACACGCTTTGACGTTTTAGGTAGAAACCTTGTATGTTCAAAACTATACATTGTTAGGAAATGGGGGGGGGGGGGGGGGGGGGTGTTTTCCAGCGGATCCACTGTAGTTATTATTTAGTCACAAAGCTTTTGTAAGAACTTTTCATTGGTTAAAGTAATACAATGCAGGTCCACAAATAACGATTTTTAGCAGCCTCTGCTGGTCATTACCGTCACTGCAGGTCGTTCGTTTATTCCTGCGTTACCCAGAATTCCATTTGTTTTCACCGGAAGACGGAAGCGTTTCAAAAAGCATTCTTTTAATTGTTTTATACTATCTGTGGATCGTTTCTCTTGGCCAGTGAAGCTTTAGTTACCGTGAGCTGTGTTTTCTTTTGCTGTTGTTTTTCCATCTTCAAATCCTACAATCTCTTAAAAACAGCATGAGATTCCTTTTTGTTATTAGCGCGGTAGTTCCTGGCCAAACAGGAAACCGGTGCGGTAGTTCCTGGCCAAACAGGAAACCGGTGCTGTAGTTCCTGGCCAAACAGGAAACCGGTGCATTTCCGTTTCCGTTTTCCGGCCGGATGACGTCATTTTCGCGGGAATGACTACCCTAGCCACCGTTTCAATATAAAATAGTTTATAAAAGGCTTTCGGGGGTGAAATTCATGGAGTGGGTGTTGTGAAACATTTGCCACTCACAAGTTATACAATTTAACTTTAGTTTTATTGAAAAAGTTACCTAGTATTACTTTAAAGCGGCACTATGTAGCTTTTTTTTTATGAATAAAATGTAATTATGTCCAAACTGTATGTATGGTAGATGTTAATACAATATAACTTCTACAATTGTGGTGGTTGTATTTTGTCTCCCTGCTCTTCTATTGAGACATTTAAATGGTGGCAAAGGTCATGTCTCACCTAGACACAGGATCTGACACGAATTTTGACGTGAAGGAGAGAGAGAGAGAGAGTAGGGGAGTGGATGATTCGGCCAGCCGGGAATCGAAGCAGGGACTCTCTGTCAGCTATTTTAGCAAACGAAACGTGGTATATACTATGTACCCTAACCACTTGACATCGTGTCGCCCCCAACTATTTTGGTGAAGTGGAGAAAGCCTATCTTCAAGCTCACAAAGTGTCGCCATGTGCCTGCCGTGTTGTGAGCTTGTAGATCTTCGCTGCTTTTTGTGCGACACTCGTGTATGATGACGTAGGGCAGGGGTCTTCAACGTTTTCAGACCAAGGACCCCCTAGCTGAGAGAGAGATGAACCAGGGACCCCCCTCTATATTGTATAAAATTGTGTTTCAGATAAACTTTTGCTGCTCTTTTTTTGGGGCAAAAGTTCTCCTCAGAAAAGATGCTAAGGTTCAAGTGGTTAATGTAAAAAAAGATAAAATCTCACACAAAGATTTGTCGGACCCCCTGTAGTAACTCTGAGGACCCCCTGTTGAAGACCTCTGACGTAGGGCACTAATTTGATTAAAAAATCCCCAAAACATAACAACTTGAAATGTGAAGTTACGAGGTTATTTTCTGCCCGACAACGACATGACAGCCTTATCATTCACCTGGATACTTACTTCACATCCCTGAACAGAAAAAAAAAAAAACCCTATACCTCCCTGCAGCTGAAATATGGCTCTGATTATCAGGCCTGGATGTCCAACAAGCAGTCGGGGGGAAACGTGTATGGGGGGGGGGGGGGGTAATGTGAACCAGATCTACTGTATCTTTAGCGCTTATATGGACACGCCCACCACACTTACAAAGAAGACATACCTCTGTCATCGTCCAGAAAATCACGTTAAACTCCTTAGCCTGTGGGCTGTGAACAACCCTGCTGTTCCCCCCCATAGATAGCAGACCGCCTCGGGTCTCTGGAGGTTAGCAGACAAGCATTACCTGTCTGCTCAATGAGATTGGTTTTTCCTGCAGTAATATCAGCCTGCCCCGAGGGCCTCCGAGGGCCCCCGCTACACACAGATAATACACACCGCATGCTCACCGCTCAAATTATGTGACTGTCTAAATACTTACTACTCTATTACTGATAATAACTGGAAGGCGCTGCTGGAGTCGTTTCGTTGGCGGGCTTGGCGTTATTTATTTGACTTTTTTCATGTACCGTGCAACTTTCTCAATTAAAAGTTATTTTTGAGATCGCCCGAGTTGCTGCAGCGCCTTCTGTATTCAGTTATTTTGTTTATATCGTTGCTGTCGGGCAGAAACCTCCTATCTCCATATTCAAACTTTGTGTTTTTTTTGCCATTTTTTTCTCGTAAATCATCGTCCCTACTTGATCATACTGCAGCGTCAAACAATAGTGTCAAAACTAGCAGATTCACAAGCTCGAAACGCGGCGCAAAGAGACGCGTTTTGAGCTTGTAGATCTGCTACTTTTGCTACTTTTGAATTTGAATCATGAAAAGTATGCAGTTTCCATGCACGGACCGGACGGAGACGATATAATCTTTAACGGGTATATTTTTCACAAGAACCATTCCTTATCAATGTGTTTTTTTTTAAACACTTTGAAACACTATTCTTGCCAAAATGATGTAGACCAGGGGTCTTCAATGTTTTCAGGTCAAGGACCCCCTAGCTGAGAGAGAGATGAAGCAGGGACCCACTAGGTACTCTATATTGTATAAAATTGTGTTTCAGATTTATTTAAACATTTTCAAGATTTTTTTTACTTAGTCTGCTCTTTTTTCCCTCTACACCTATAGCCTCTTTGCCAAAAATAGCCGATCTACAAGCTCTCAACGCATCGCGGCGTTGAGATCTTGTAGATCAGCTATTTTTGGCTAATGTTCACCTCAGAAAATGAATTCTAGGGTTCAAGTGGTTATTGTAAAAAAACGAAATCCTATCACACAAAGATTTGGCGGACCCCCAATAGTAGCTCTGAGGACCCCTTAGGGGGTCCCGGACCCCCTGTTGAAGACCCCTGATGTAGACGTCGGAAATGTATACGGAAATGTATTTAGGCTTTTCTGCCTTTTATTTTGTACAGTGGAGAGACACTGACAGGAAACAGGAGAGAGAGAGTCTAAGAGTGACACGCAGCAAATGTCCGCCGGGCTCAGGAATCGAACCCAGGACTCGCTGTCAGGCTGCATCAGAGCCTATGCGTGATACAGTATATGTGCCTTAACCACTCGGGCATCGGTGCCCCAGTAAATGTTTTTATTGATGTATTTTAACAGTCAATAAATACCGGCTCTGACAAAAACACTACTAAAATGAATGCTACCCAGGGGTCTATACTAGGCCCACTCCTTTTTTCCCGCTCTACACCTTTGTTGAAAAATATCTAGACACTCACAAAGCGTTGTGTTAACAATGAAGAACCGCCATCTTGTTCTCACCAGAAAAGGAAGTTGGGTTCATGTGATTTAACTCTTTGGGGAGAGTTATTTACCATGTCAGTCAGTCATGTCACGATTACAAGTTTAAGTCGACGATTAATTATCACTCAGATAATTGCGATTAACGATTTAATTGTGTTTCTGTCGTTGAAAATGAATGGAACGTTATGAATAAAAATTACATTTCTGTTTGGCTTTTAGCTTTCGTAAACAAAAGTTGCACAGGGCAGATATGACAAATATCATAATTACTTTATACTTAAAAATAAACATCAATAGTAGAAATAGCAGATCTATAAGCTCAAAACGCGTCGCATCGCGACGCGTTTTGAGCTTATAGATCTGCTATTTCCACTATTTTTGACATTTTCTTTTACAAATTTGACATATTTTAACATGGAATTGATTATGACGATTATGCAAAAATAATTTCGATTATATAAAATAATTGCGATTAGACGATTAGGTAATAATTGTGACAGGCCTAATGTCAGTACATTTTTATGACACCGACCCCCCCAAAAAAAGTCTATATCATTAGGCCTCCCCCGCGTTTCAAATGGATTGTTTCTACACTGTAAACTCCTCATCTGAGGTTAATTTGAGAGTGTACAAATGTAAGCAAAATGGTCCATTTGGTTACACTCTCAGAGTTACAAATGGATAAATACACACTGGGTATTTTCCTCTGTATGGGATCTGAAATCTGTTTGATATCTTTAATATGTTTCAATTAAATCATCCTTGTACGTGAGAAGTTTGGGTTTTGTAATGTAACCATTTAAAGTGAACCAATTTCAATTAAACTATGGAACTTTCTTGAGGATGACACTTTACGAAACCAGTGCTCTAGCAGTATCAGTATAGCATGTCCATATAAATGAAATGCTTCCCCTTGTAGAGAAGAACTTATTTTATTCTGAGCATGCAGCAACAGTTCCATTAGTATGTTAGGATTAGAGCCAACCTGGCCCGATTGTAACTGTCCTCTTGTGTCCTGACCAGTTCTATTCTGAGATGCTTTCTCAACCACGACAGAAAGCTCTGTTTTATACTTTGACGTTTGACTGTGTTACACAGTGATGTCGCACGGTGAAAATAGCTCATTGGCTTATTTTTGTTGTGGCTATTTTAGAAAATCTTTGAAAACACAAGATATCCTATCGCCTTATGTCTCAGCCAACATGAGAATGCCGCAACTCTGAAAGCTAAGGCCAACCCCCTACATGTGACCTTGTAACAGACGACTAGTTTGATCGATTGATTGATTGAATACTTTATTAGCATTTTGCAAAAAAAAGCACAGAAAGTACAGTTCAATACAAGGTCTTCTAAGAGGATTATACCAAGAAAGCACTATGGCTTGTTTCCATTGGGGTCCTTTGTACTCAATTCATTGTGTACTAAATAGCAGTTGTGTTGATTTTGACGGCAAATTTTGATTTGGTTTTTGTCATAGTCTTGTGAATAAAATTCCATTTAGTTTTAGTCATATTTTAGTCATCTGAAATGTTTTAGTTTTTGTCTAGTTTTAGTTGACTAAATATCATAAGATTATAGTCGACTAAATCTACAGTTGATTTAGTCGACTAAAATGTATGTTGGCGGTGCCTTGATGGTGTCGTAATGGCAGATTTTACACTTTGTTGCATCCTGAAAATAGCCGATATATATATAGTCTTAGTCTTAGTCATCATAGCATAGTTTTTATTTAGTTTTTATTTAGTTTTCGTCACTGAAAAAAGGTAGTCGACGAACAATTTTCATCATAGTTTTTAGTCGACGAAATCAACACTGCTAAATAGCAGTCTCGCCCCGGACCTCCAGTCCCCTAGGGGGCGAGACAGAAAACAGTTAGAACATGTTTTTGACACATTTTCAAACATTAAATAAAATAAAATAAATATTTTCACCCTTTTTTTAATGACATGCTCAAAAACTAGGGTCTTCCAGACAAATTTGAAAGTGGTTATTAATAATAATATAGGAGCACAGATGTGAAACATCTGGCCGGGGTCCCAGTGCAGCATTTGTCTGTGAAGGCGGCGTGTCTGCACCTGAACCCTCAGAGAGCTCTTAACACAGCGCTGTATTGTAGTGTGTCTGTCCAGGTGTTCATTCTATTGTACAAAGACGACCACGTCGGCCGTCGGGCGGAAAACTCACATGTACCAAAACTGTTACTCGTCAGGATTCAAAAATTCAAAAGCATCGAAAGTAAGCAGATCTACAAGCTCAAAACGTGCCGTGTTTTCGAGCTTTGTAGATCTGCTACTTTTGATGCGTTTATGTGACGCTGTAGTATTAGGGCTGTGAATCGTCTGCTATCGCACGATTCAATTCCGATTCTTGGGGTAACGATTCCGATTTTTATCGATTTTTTTCAAAACAAACTATTTTCGATTCAAAAGCGTTTTTTTCAGATTCAAAAGCGTTTTTTTCAGATTAAAAAGTGTTTTTTTTTAATTAAAAAGCGTTTTTTTACGATTCAAAAGTGTTTTTTTCAGATTAAAAAGCGTTTTTTTCCGATTCAAAAGCGTTTTTTCCCCCGATTCAAACGATTCTCGATTCAAACGATTCTCGATTCAAAACGATTCTCGATTCAAAACGATTATTGATTCATTTATGTAGCTTTTATAATTGTAAAGGTTTTATCAACTGATAATAATGTAAACACAAAGGTAAATCCAAGATCCTAAAAAATATATATATTTATATATAAATTATTATTATTATATATATTTTTTGAAAATCGTTTTTTTTTAAATGAGAATCGATTCTGAATCGTCCAACAGTAGAATCGCGATTCGTATTCCAATCGATGTTTTCCAACACCCCTATGAAGTATGATCAAGTAAGGCAGGGCTGATGCAACTTTGATGATGGAGAGGGCCACTGTATTTCCACACTCACTCCAGAGGGGCCACATATTGCATCTATACTGTCGGGCCATTTCTATGTCACACAAAAAGTAGCAAAACTAGCAGATCTACAAGCTCAAAACGCGTCGCACTGCGACGCGTTTTGAGCTTGTAGATCTGCTAGTTTTGCAGTTTTTTTGTTTTCAATTTTTTGAATTGGAATCCTGAAAAGTAACGTTTCTATTTAATTTCAAATGCATTTTAGTTATACTTATGTTAACTTTATGAACTTAAGTACAAATACGTCGGACATAAAAAAGACAACGGAATTTTAATTGGCTACTATAGTCAATAAGCTATATAGACTGAAGTAGTTAAAGCGGGTCATGTTTGGAATTGTAAACGGCTGAAATCAACAATATATCTGATATTAACCTGCGGGGCCACATTAAGTGAAGGTGGGGGGCCGCATGTGGCCCCCGGGCCACCAGTTGCCCATGCATGAAGTAGAGCGTTAATTTACGGGAAAAAAAGTTAACCCATTAAGACCTGGAATTTATCTGTGTCTCTTTTCTTTGGCTATTCAAAAATAGCAGATATACAAGTTCATAGCGCGGCACCGAGTGCCGCGCTATGAACTTGTAGATCTGCTATTTTTGAAAAATCTTGGAAAAAAAACTCTTTGGATTTAAAAAAAACAGTTTTACTGATTTAGAAAACATTGAAACTGATTTAGAAAACATTTTTAAGAATCGCCTCAGGTCTTTTAAAAGATGGAGATAAGAGGTTCTCTGCCCTGACAGCAGGGACATACATACAGTATGGGGGACATGTCTCTGGACAGTTCTCCTGGCTGGGATCGCTGCCAGACTGCAATCACACTGACCGTTAATCAAACCTCAGAGCCCAGGGGGTCTATCTACTGTACTCGGCTCTATCTCTATGGAATAGTGGCGCTTTTTTTGATCCTGTGATCTTGTATTAACCCGGGAACGCAGCCCGTGTTATTTTAAGATCTATTTGGCTGTTCAAAAATAGCAGATCTACAAGCACCGAGTGTTGCGCTTTGAGCTTGAAGATCTGCTATTTCTTTTGATAAACTTTTTTTTTTTTTTGCAAATCTTTGAATATATATAGGCCTATATATATTTTTCGAAGCGAACATTTGTAACTCAAATCTTTGCTTTATGAGGGGTCCCTGGAACAAAACCTTTTGAGAGGGGGGTCCACGGCCAAATACACATCTAAAATGTTTTTTTATCCTAACAGTACGTTGCTACAGCATATCAGTGGTGCTCCAACTTTTCCCTGTCAAGGACCCCCAAAATGATATGTTTTTGGCCGCGGACCCCCATCTCAAAATGTGTTGAAAAAAAACTTTTCGCTTTAAAACAGGGGTCTTCAACGTTTTCAGGCCAAGGACCCCCTAGCTGAGAGAGAGATGAAGCAGGGACCCCCTCTATATCGTATAAAATTGTGTTTAAGATTATACTTTTTTTGTTTACTTGGTCTGCTCTTGTTTCCCTCTACACCAAACACCTCTTTGCCAAACATAGCAGATCTACAAGCTCACAACGCCTCGCAGCGCGAGGCGTTGTGAGCTTGTAGATCTGATATTTTTTGGCTAAAGTTCTCCTCAGAAAAGGGATGCTAGGGTTCAAGTGGTTAAAGTAAAAAAAAAATCCTATCACACAAAGATTTGGCGGACCCCCTGTAGTAACTATGAAGACCCCCTAGGGGTGCCGGACCCCCTGTTGAAGACCCCTGCTTTAAAACATATATTATTCAAAGATTTGCAAAAATTTCCCAAGATTTTTCAAAAAATTTGCAGATCTACAAGCTCATACTGTAGCTTGCTATCTACACATGGTAATCTACACACCGTAATCACGGTTATTTTGTGGTATCGGGGGATAAATGACCTTACGTCATTCAGATAGATAGAGATATGAATCCCTATAGTGGACTGAAGGATAAAGAAAAAGGGCAATAGTGTTGACCTAGAGGGAGTCCCCATGGTGTTTATGTTCTAGTTGATATTGGAGAGGGTGTCAGGGCTGGGGGGACTTGAGGGAGAGGACCTCACCCCCACAATGAGGGAGAGGACCTCACCCCCACAATGACTGATTTTTCAATCAGTTACTCACCCTGTGAAGCCTTGAATAAACTGTAATAAAAGTACAGTATGTTAGTTTTTTTCTCACATTCCTTTTCAGTGAATGAAGAGTGGATGTAGAACAGTGATACTCAAACTCAGGCCCAGGGGGCGCCTTCCGGCCCACAAAGTCATTTTGATTGGCCCCCCAACAATTACAATTATTATTTTTATATAAGATGATACAAAATAAATAATATACACTTCAACACTCCCTGCTGACAGGTCAGGTGCCCCCCCCCCAGCCCATAGGAGTACGTGCAATGACCAATATTACCCTCTTTTTGCCCAGGATCCTCCTGGGAATGGCGTGGCTTCAGTGCATGCTGGGCAAGACCTAGCCGGTTGAGTGTCTAAACGGAAGTACCGGAATTTGAATTAGGAAATGACTTTACAAATCTGTACAAACGATTGCTGTGATTGGTTGAAAAAGATAGTTTCCGGGGGAAATACGTACGATGGAAGTCCCGCCCCTATAGACACTCTCGCCTTTAGGTTGTGACCTTTACTTCTTCTTTTCTCTAATGAGTGAGGCTGGGAACGAGGCTAGCTTCAGTGTGGATCTTGGACTTCATTTGACCAGCCTGTGACATCAGTCGTCTATGACATATCTATGACATATGACTGCCTTTGGTCCTGATCTGTCCAGCGGCTTGCAAGTTTAGCTCCGGAAACACAGACTGACTGACTGACTGACTGTGTCTCTCTCTCTCTCTCTTCTACTTTTCTGACTCTGGCGCACATCTTTTTGTCCCTGGATTGCAGCTTTAAAATTGGGTGGCTAGCTAAATGATTCATAGTTTGGGAACCAAATGGACCTGTAAGGACCTGACACAGTGCCCTGCCAGCCAACATCCTTATCTCCATGACGGTCAGAGAGAGAGAGAGAGAGAGAGAGAGAGAGAGAAATGTGACATTTGTGCACTTTGAGAGTTCAAGTCATAATGTGTAACATTCATTTTTTGCTAGTCTTTTTGGCAACACTTCTGGTAGCTCCGTTGTCATTAAAGCACTAGTTCTCAAACTTTGTCATGTCAAGGACCCCCAAATTGACACTTATTAGCCCACGGACCCCATTTGAAAAGATATGCCAGGGACCCCCCATAAGAGAAGATTTGCACGGCTCTAGCAGTGATTTTAATTTCAAGGACCCCCATGCAGACATGCATTAGGCTACGGACCCCCATGTAATGGCCTTTCTATCTCTGGGACCCCAATTTATATTGTAAAATCTATGTTAATTTAACTCTCCCTCAAGTCCCTCAAGCCCTGACACCCTCTCCAATATCAACTAGAACATAAACACGGTGGAGACTCCCTCTAGGTCAACACTATTGCCGTTTTTCTTTATGCTTCAGTCCGCTATAGGGATTCATATCTCTAGAGTGTACAAATGGAACCAAATGGACCCATTTGTACACTCAGAGTTACAGACCGATAAGGGTCCATCTGGTTAGTAACTATCCATCATTTAGCTGGGGACCTCCTGGAACTCCCTCCCCACTTTGAGAACCAATGCATTAAAGCATCTCAATTCCCAGCATTCAGTTTGAGGATATTTTGGAAAGCCACAACAACGATGTTGTCCGAAATGTTATGTATTAACTTTTAAATTAACACATTAATAAACAACATTTCCGATGCCTGCGTCACTTCTGGCGCTTTGCGTCAATGTGGTGCGTTGTGAGCTTGTAGATATGCATTTTTTTTTATCAGGGGGTCCCAGTTAATATATTTTATTCTCTGGCTATTCAAAAATAGCAGACAAATCTTGCAAGTTAGTGCAAATATTTATTTTTAATATAAATCTATATGTTTTTTCTTAAAGTGAACATTTTTATCTCAAATCGTTGCTTCTGGGGGTCCTTGATACATTAAAAACATTTTTATTTATTTATCAATTTGGGGGTCCTTGGCATGATGAAGTTTGAGAACCACTGATTTAGAAGGCTTCTGTGCTACAAAGCTAAGTATGTAGGGTTTGAGTGGTTAAATAAAGACTCAGTACTCAGTCGTGGAAAAAGCACTACATTTAAACAAGTAAAAGTATCAATATTGCAATGTAGAAATACTCTGTTATAAGTAAAAAAGTTTGGTATTCAAAATTTACTTGATTAAAAGTGCAAAAGTATTGGTATCAACATGTACTTAAAGAACCAAAAGTAGGAAGCACTCAATATGCAGAATGTCACGTTTCACAAGTTTTCAAATTCAGAAATGTCTAAATCTTTTGAAAATAGCAGCTGCAACGCATTGTGAAAATACATACAGAGCTGAAGTGGTTAATGTATATTTTGTAATAATCAAAATCTGCAAAGTGACTAGTAACTGAAGTTTTCAAATAATTAAAAAGTGTAAAAAGTGCAATATTTGGCTCTGAGATGTAGTGGAGTATATAAGTAAAAGTATTGGAAATCATAAATACTCAAGTAAAGTACAAATGCCTCAAAATTGTACTTAAGTACAGTACTTGAGTAAACGTACTTAGCTAATTCCCACCACTGCCGGTTGTACCACATACAGGACAAGCACGTAGAGAAGCAGGAAGTCCTCCATGCGTCCCATTCAGCAGTACAGTCAGAATGCATCAGGCTGTGTTGGCTGGCCTGTGATCCCTCCATCCTGGCAGGGGAGCGGAGCTCCACTCTCTGGTCTGGTCTGGTCTGGTCTGGTCTGGTCTGGTCTGGTCTGGTCTGGTCTGGTCTGGTCTGGGGGCCAGGCTGGAAATTAAATTACCGTCCTTTTCAGAGCGCCGCCGCGGTGCTGCTGGTCACGTGTGTTAACCCTTTAAGACCGGGAACGCATCTCTGTCATTGTAGGATTTTCTTTGGGCTATTCAAAAATAGCAGATCTACAAGCTCGTATAGCGCGGCACTCGTAGATGTGCTATTTTAGAAAAATCCTGCAAATGTGTGCAAATCTTTGAATATATATATTTTTAAAAGCGAACATTTTTGACTCTCTTACAACTTCTGGGGGTCCCTGGAACAAAATATATTGAGATGGGGGGGGGGTCCAGGGCCGTATCATTTCTGAGAACCACTGATATTATAGCAAATATGTTTTTTCAGACTACTGTTAGGATTTAGAAGACATTTGTAGAATCCCCCCAGAAGCAAAGATTTGAGTTAAAAATGTTTGCTTTGATAAATATATATATTCAAAGATTTGCTCAAATTTTCACGATTTAAAAAAAAATAGCAGATCTACAAGCTCATAGCGCGGCACTCTGTGCTGCGCTATGAGCTTGTATATCTGCTATTTTTGAATAGCCCAAAGAAACCTAAAAAAGACAGCGATTCTTTACCGGTCTGAAAGGGTTAAAAAAAAAAGGAAAAAAGACAACCCCCCCCCCCCCCCCCCCCCCCAACAACATGTAGAATAATATTACTTTAGAGATGGCTAAAGATAATAATAACCCTGGATGAATAGACACAAGGCCCCTTCGGCTGTTTTGGTTGTGCATTTTTTCCTTTCCTTTCCTTGTCTTTTGTTTTTTTTTCCTTGTCGGCCATGGGTTTCTATCATGTTGTACAACATGCTTATTGAAATGTAAGGGATACGTGTGACACACAGAGCGGAAAAGAGTTATTTTTCATGGATATCATCCCACTAACTTCATGCCTGTCACACGCAATGAATGCCTGGCCCGTTTTAACCCACTTAGACCGGTAAAGAATCTGTGTCATTTTTAGATTTATTTGGCTATTCAAAAATAGCAGATCTACAAGCTCATAGCGCGGCACTCGGTGCCGCGCTATGAGCTTGTAGATCTGCTATTTTTTGGGTGAAAAATCATGAAAATGTGTGCATATCTTTGAATATGTATTTTTTAAAGCAAACCAGTTTTTTGAAAAAACTGGTCCTCAAACGGTTTCATGTCAAGGACCCCTAAAATCATATGTATTTGGCTGCGGACCCCATCACAAAATATGTTATTCCAGGGACCCCCAGAAGCAAAGATTTTAGTAAAAAAAAATCCCTTTAAAAAAAATATATATATATTCAGTTTGAGTTGCACACATTTTCACGATTTTTCAAAAATAGCAGATCTACAAGCTCATTTGAGCTTGTAGATCTGCTATTATTTGAATAGCCATAGAAATCTAAAATGACAGAGACGCGTTTCCGGATTGAATGGGTTAAATTGGAGAACTTATGTTCTTATATCCCCCATATGTTTCTACAGCATGTATTAAATGAGCTACAGTCATTCTATAGCCTCAAGGTTGTGCATTTTATACTCCCACACATTCATTTTGCAATGTCACGCTTTGTTTTCCTTTTTTTTTGTTGGACTTGTTCTTTTCTTTCTCTGCCTTGTCCAACCATGTGGTAAATTACAGTTTGGACGACTCTCCCATGTAGCAATTCATGGGTCCTTGGCTCACACGGTGAAACCAAAGATCCTTGATATCTTTCTTGACAAGATCGGCCATTCATCCACATCTCAGCAGAAGTATAGAATGTTACACACTACCTCTCCTACTGTAAGCGGGTGTGATCTAGGGCTGTCAACTCTCCTCAGAAATGATATTCGAATATTGGTCTTAAACATTTGGCAGATATTCGAATATATTCGAATATTAATATAATTATTATAAAAAAATATATATATATTTTTTTTTTCAAAAAAATAAATAAATAATATTTATTCTTTGACAGAAACAGTATAAAAAACAATGTATCAAGTGCTCGTATTTAATAAAACATATATTTTGTTTGTTTGTATGACTTCATACATTGTTTTTTGTATTGTCCCTGTCAAATAAACATTAAAAAAAATATATATAATTTTTTTCCCAATATAATATTCGAATATCGAATATTCGTTTGACAGCCTAGTGTGATCACTCTCATGTGAGTATCATATCTTGCGAACGTCCTATGATCAGTGTTTATTATAGATCAATGGTTGCCCCCCCACCCCAATGATATTGGGGGGGAGGGTCCCCATGATTAGCTTAATGCAACATTGTTTTCTCACTCAACAGTAAACAAACCAACATACAGTATAAGTGTATACAGGGTACAGTATCTACACGCTGGCCAAATTGTCAAATATTACCTATAAGAAACGGGTTGTTGACAGTGGCGTAACGGAGGGGCAGCAAGTGATGCGGTGCGGGGGGGCCACCAGCAGGGGGGGCCCCGCCTGCGCTGATACAAATATTTTTACAGCAAAAAAAAAAGAAAAAAGTTGATTTTATATTGGTCAAATAGAACCGAATTAGACCGAATTAGACCCGAATTAGACCCGAAATTTTAGCGCACGTGCGCGGGTTGTGCACCGCACATGCACGCGCGCCTCACGTGAAACTCCCACGGGGAGGCCCCGCGATTCTGCGTTACGCCACTGGTTGTTGAGCTTGGAGTTTAGCTATTTTAACAATATTTATCTGTGGAACGAGTCAAACTAAATGTAATGCCTCAACTCCTACAATTACAAGTGTTTGTCGGGGTGGGGGGTCCCCCAGTTCAAATATGATTATTTTGGGGGGTCAAGGCCTGAAAAGGTTGTAAACCCTTGATATAGATGTCATGAGAGTGTGTTGCTGCAGCAGACACGTCCCAAACAAAGATCATTTCCCACTGATGTGTCTGTCTGAGAAAGATCTTAATGTCAGGATAATGTTCTGAACATAATGTGGTCCAACATTTACTTCAGTGAGTATATGGGGCAAAGGAATCAGTCATAATAATCTGTGCTCGTGGTCACTTCTCCACGTTTATGGGTCATGGTTTGTCCCACCGTCTTTGGTGAAAGTTTTTTCACCACATTTTCACCAAAATGCTGCTACTCCCACACGGTTGATACGGCCCCGCCAAACACACACTGTTAAAAATTGCCAAATACATTTTCAAAATGTTTCATGTTGGTTTTCTTGATTTGTTGTGAACTTGCAGATTGGCTATTTCCACAATTTGTCATACGACAAGAAGTATAAAGGCCTTTATAGAGTTATAACTATGTGACAACTTAACTCTATAACTGCCAAAGACGTTTATAAACGTCTTTGAGAAATTACCTGTTGCCTGCCAAAGACGTTTAAAAACGTCCTTAAAAAAAAACTTTTTTCAAAAAAAATTCTAAAAAGATTCTCTAATTATTTAGTATTGACACCTTTTCGATATTCCAAACGAATAAGGAGATAACAATTTCCAAAGATTTGCTGCTCCATCCACTTCAATGTTAAAATTGAAACGGACAAACAATTCACAATGTTTTTTGGTTTGAAACCACTGGTTTTGAGCTATTTTCAAACATCAAACAACACATGACAACAAGGTCAAATTGACCTCGTTGACATTTGTGAAACCACACCTGAATCTCATCTGTGATTAGAAATTATCTGGGGATCAATCATACTTGAGAAAAATATTTTGTGGCTATGCGAAAAGGTACCAAAATCGGTCAAAACCCTGGCAGAGGCTACAGACTGTTCTGAAAAAACTCTGGCAGGGTAAGAGTTAACAGCAGTCAGACTTTCACGGTTTTGTTGCTGAGAATGTCCATTTATTTTAGAACTTTGGAACGACTGCTTGGTTCAATGACAGAAACGTTGGGAAGGCATGTTGTGTTTCAGTGTGCGGTATATAGTGTGTAGTTCATGTTGTGTGTCAGTGTGCGCTATATACTGTGTATTTCATGTTGTGTGTCAGTGTGCGGTATATAGTGTGTAGTTCGGAAGCATTAATAACGATGTGTGTGATTTCAAAACGGCAGAGCCAAGCCAACTGGCCTATTAACACGGTCGTTTGCCTCCGTGAAAAAACCCAAGTTATTCAGGGACATGAAAACCACATGAATCAGTGTTTAAAACACACTGATCCAGCCTGACTCTACAGAGGATTGGGTCGGGCGTTCTGTCCAAGACGTTCCAAAGCCTCAGAAATAATTACATGCAAGTGAACCGGCATTTTCTCACACTATTATGCTTGTTGTGCCTCGTTTTCTCGCCGTGCGTTTTATTAGTTTGACCTGCTTTTCCCAACATTATTTTCCACGAAATAGCTGAACAGCATGCTTATGATAATGCCAAACCAATACTCTTGGCTGTAGTTGAAGTAAGGATGCCACATAAATTATGTCTTGAACAAGTGGAGGAAAAAAAGGAAAAGACAAGTCTTTCATGTAGATATGTGAGTGAGTGGTTCTCAATCTTTTTTTGAGCTATGGACCACTAGCATTATGTCCAATGATCCCCAAGGACCACCCCACCCATCCAAGTGAATGTGCATTATAAATCATCTGTACATTGAAACTATAGCAACTATAGGTCAACAGATGAACCAGGCATCTGTCTAAATTACATTTGAACCTTTTGATTTAGTTTTTTGAAAAGAAATCCCCACACTAATAGATTTCTTTTTTTTTTTAAGAATTAAGTGACTTATTATGTTGTCATGAAAACATTATTAAACATATTTTGGATCCAATTTTGATACAACAAATATTGTTAAACATTTTCACTTGGACAATTGAGCAACAGTTGGTGCAGCCAGGGAGCGGTGTGTGTTTTGAAGTGTGTTTGTGTTGCTTGGGGTTTCCAGAGCATGTTTTGGCAGAAGAGGCCGTTTGACAATGACATATATGAAGAAGAGGATACTTCAAAGACCACCTGTGTGTGTGTGTGTGTGTGTGTGTGTGTGTGTGTGTGTGTGTGTGTGTGTGTGTGTGTGTGTGTGTGTGTGTGTGTGTGTGTGTGTCTTTGTGTTCCTCCATGCGTGCCTCTCATTCTTTCCCTCTCAGATATCCACACACCACTGACAGACAGAGTTGCGTTGCCAGATGTTGCGAGAGAAAATGTAAGTGCGAGAGCACTTTAAACATAATATGCAGCTATTTGAAAAATAGCAGATATACAAGCTCGCAACGCGTCGCGATGCAACATTGTGAGCTTGTCGGCTATTTTCACGAACATTCTTGGAAAAGAAGTGACAAATGTGACACTGCTACAAATCTGGTACAGGGGTCCCTAGCACAAAATATTTTTCAGATGGGGGTCCTTGGACAAATTCATATTAATTTGGGGGTCCTTGACATGAGGAACTACTGGTTTAAACAACATTTAGGAAACAAGCCCAAAATAACCAGCAACTACAAATATTATTTTCAAGCAACTTTACAGAAAAAAAACGTATAAAGCTTATAATAAGCAGACCTGGCAACCCTGATGACAGAGCTGTAGGATGGATGGATGAAAGGATGTATGGATGCCGTTCCTCTCAATCTGTCACTCAAACGCGTCCCGTGGAACACAGACACAACACTGTGGAATGTGACAACGACATCATGTGATGTGATGGATGTGACACAACCAACCACATCCCCAACACAACACAACACACACTAAAAACACATCAGCAAGCCTGTTAGTCCAGGGGTCTTCAATAGGGGGTCCGGGACCCCTAGGGGGTCCTCAGAGTTACTACCAGGGGGGTCCGCTAAATCTTTGAGTGATATGATTATTTTTTTGTACCTCAACCGCTTGAACCCTAGCATCCCTTTTCTGAGGAGAACTTTAGCCAAAAATAGCAGATCTACAAGCTCACACACGCCTCGCGCTGCGAGGCGTTGTGAGCTTGTAGATCGGCTATTTTTGGCAAAGAGGTGTAGGTGTAGAGGGGAAAAAAGAGCAGACCAAGTAAACAAAAAAAGTTTAATCTGAAACACAATGTTATACTTTAGAGGGGGTCCCTGCTTCATCTCTCTCTCAGCTAGGGGGGTCCTTGGGCTGAAAACGTTGAAGACCCCTGTGTTAGTCTGTCCAGAACCAGGTTGTTGATACCTGGCTCTGCTAGATGTCTGTATGTCTGCAAGTCTGTGTTTGATGCGTATTTAAAGGGATATTTCACTCTCAAACATGTTTGGGGTAATTTTAACGTCTGCTCAGGCTTTTGTGTTTCATCCCAGACAGTTTTTAAGTTGCTTGATTCAGTATTTAGATATTTGATATTCATTTTTTATCAGACTCGCCCCCTTCCTATGCAAACCCATTGTAACTTCTAACTCCATTTTAATCATGTTAGATTCATCAAAAACACCCGTCCTTGGTTCTGGTGACTGATATTGTCCTTCTAATACACCAGGGCCAGTGTTTTTTTCAATTACTTTTTTCATTTAATTAAATGTATTATTTTGTTTATTTATATATTTTTTTGGTTTTCAAAAAAATATATAAAAAATGAATTAAAATCATACATCTGCTATTTTTGAAGATTTTAGTTACAAATGTTCGCTTTAAAAATATATATATTCAAAGATTTGCAAAAAATGTCATGATATTTAAAAAAAAAATGTAGACCTACAAGCTTGAAATCTGGAAAAATGTGGAAATGTTTGATAATTTTTTGAAAACTTTATTAACAATTATCTCTTGTGGGGGTCCTGGCACAAAACCTTTTTAAGATGGGGGTCCTTGACAACATGAAAGAGTTTAAGAACCACTGTTTTAGACCACATCATTCCAATGTGGACCCCCATGTCCAGATGTTGTTATTGTCCTAAATCAATTGAAAATGACCCAATTCTTGCTGAAAGCGGACCCACAGCATCTCTGATAAGCAGAGTTATTCTGCCTTATTGCAAAAGACAGCAGTTCTTTAAAAAAAAAATGGATGAGGTCAACATTGTACTGTAGCTCTGAAACTAGAGATAAAATCAAGCCTGTGTGTGTGGTGTGTGTGTGTGTGTGTGTGTGTGTGTGTGTGTGTGTGTGTGTGTGTGTGTGTGTGTGTGTGTGTGTGTGTGTGTGTGTGTGTGTGTGTGTGTGTGTGTGTGTGTGTGTGTGTGTGTGTGTGTGTGTGTGTGTGTGTGGAAATCCCTTGATAAAAATGTTTGCTTTACTTAATAAACTTTTAGGATTCTTCTTTTTGGAGCCCATGCAGTGAAGGAAGGTTGTCTTAACCCATATATATACCGTCTCTGTCGGCATGGAAACCTCACATGTCCAAATAAACTGTTAGTGTTCACGATTCAAATTCAAACACATCAAAAGTATAGCAGATCTAATAGCTCGAAACGTGCGGCTTTCGCGCAGCGTTTCGAGTTTGTAGATCTGCTACTTTTGACCAGTGGTGGAAAAAGTACTCAAATGTTTTACTTAAGTAAAAGTACCAATACTGCAATGTAGAAATACTCCGTTACAAGTAAAAGTCAGAAATTCAAAATTTACTTGAGTAAAAGTACAAAAGTATTGGCATCAAAATGTACTTAAAGTACCAAAATTAAAAGTACGAAAATATAAATAAAAAGCAGGAAAAAAAAGCAGCTCACAACGTCGCGACGCGTTGTGAGCTTGTAGATCGTCTATTTTCAAACAGCCTAAGTATAAAATGGGGCTAAAGTGGTTAATGTATGTTTTATAATGTAATAATCAAAACCTACAAAGTAACTAGTAACTAAAGTTTTCAAATAAATGTAGTGGAGTAAAAGTACAATATTTGCCTCTGAGATGTAGTGGAGTAGAAGTAAAAGTATAGACAATTGGAAATACTCTAAATACTACTAAAGTAAAAGCACCTCAAAATTGTACTTAACTCTTTGACTGCGGACGACGCGAATAACGCGTCAAGTGCTACTTTGTCCAGTTGGCCGTCGACCGCGCTCGACGCGCTGGACGCGCGTTCATTGTTTAATCTCTGATTGCGCTATGCTGCTTAATATTCAATGTTATTCTCGAGTTCCACTTACTTCACGGACATCTGCATCCGGTTTCATGACCTGGATTCCGATTCCGTTTCCGGTTTTTGATTCTTTTCCCCAGTCATTTTCGTCCAAAATAGGTAAATAAACGGTCTTTCACACGGTATGACGGACAAACGGACAGTTTCTCTTCTATAATCTATGGTCTGGGTGACGATCAGTCATCGCCGTCGTATATCACAACGTAATTTTCGCCGATCAAAACAATGGGGGGGACGTCACATCCGTTTTCATGTTTTTCCTTGTCTAATCTATGAAGAAGGGTGAGAGAGACCCAACGACATGATCAAAGCTGTCATGTGCTGCGCTCTAGTGGCGGATTTGTGCTGGGTCTTTACATTATGTGTCCTTAAATTATTTTCATGAGAAAAATTCAAAATATAAAAATAAAAAAACACGAAAATTGCTGGCACTGGGGGGAGTACTTTATGAAAATACTCTGGCAGTCAAAGAGTTAATAAGTACAGTAAATGTACTTAGTTACTTTACACCACTGTG
>NC_137616.1:48236806-48264587 GCF_963280865.1 Gymnoscopelus braueri | reverse complement strand
GCCCAAAGAAACCTAAAAAAGACAGCGATTCTTTACCGGTCTGAAAGGGTTAAAAAAAAAAGGAAAAAAGACAAACCCCCCCCCGCCCCCCAACAACATGAAGAATAATATTACTTTAGAGATGGCTAAAGATAATAATAACCCTGGATGAATAGACACAAGGCCCCCTTCGGCTGTTTTGGTTGTGCATTTTTTCCTTTCCTCGTCTTTTGTTTTTTTCCTTGTCGGCCATGGGTTTCTATCATGTTGTACATGCTTATTGAAATGTAAGGGATACGTGTGACATACGGAGCGGAAAAGAGTTATTTTTCATGGATATCATCCCACTAACTTCATGCCTGTCACACGCAATGAATGCCTGGCCCGTTTAACCCACTTAGACCGGTAAAGAATCTGTGTAATTTTTAGATTTATTTGGCTATTCAAAAAATAGCATATCTACGCGCTATGAGAAAATAAATCGTGAACATTTGTGAAAATATAATATATTTTTAACTCAAATCTTTGCATCTGGGGATTCTACAAATGTCTTCTAAATCCTAACAGTTTTTTTTTTTTTAAACTGGTCCTCAAAACGATTTTATTTCAAGAACCCCCAAAATCATATGTATTTGGCTGCGGACCCCCATCTCAAAATATGTTGTTCCAGGGACCCCCAGAAGCAAAGAGTTGAGTTAAAATATATTCAAAGATTTGCAAAATCTATATATTCAAAGATTTGCAGATCTACAAGCTCATAGCGCGGCACTCGGTGCCGCGCTATGAGCTTGTAGATCTGCTATTTTTTGAATAGCCATAGAAATCTAAAATGACAGAGACGCGTTTCCGGACTGAATGGGTTAAAATTGGAGAACTTATGTTCTTATATCCCCCATATGTTTCTACAGCATGTATTAAATGAGCAGTCATTCTATAGCCTCAAGGTTGTGCATTTTATACTCCCACACATTCATTTTGCAATGTCACGCTTTGTTTTCCTTTTTTTGTTGGACTTGTTCTTTTATTTCTCTGCCTTGTCCAACCATGTGGTAAATTATAGTTTGGACGACTCTCCCATGTAGCACTTCATGGGTCCTTGGCTCACATGATGAAACCAAAGATCCTTGATATCTTTCTGGACAAGATCGGTCAGTCATCCACATCTCAGCAGAAGTATAGAATGTTACACACTTCCTCTCTATACTGTAAGTGGGGTGTGATCTAGGGCTGTCAACTTTCCTCAGAAATGATATTCGAATATTGGTCTTAAACATTTGCAGATATTCGAATATATTCGAATATTAATATAATTATTATAAAAAAATATATATATTTATTTTTTTTTCAAAAAAAATAAATAATAATATTTATTCTTTGACAGAAACAGTATAAAAAAACAATGTATCAAGTGCTCGTATTTAATAAAACATATATTTTGTTTGTTTGTATGACTTCATACATTGTTTTTTGTATTGTCCCTGTCAAATAAACATTAAAAAAAATATATATAATTTTTTTCCCAATATAATATTCGAATATCGAATATTCGTTTGACAGCCTAGTGTGATCACTCTATGTGAGTATCATATCTTGCGAACGTCCTATGATCAGTGTTTATTATAGATCAATGGTTGCCCCCCCCCCCCAATGATATTGGGGGGGGGGGGGGGGGTCCCCAGATGATTAGCTTAATGCAACATTGTTTTCTCACTCAACAGTAAACAAACCAACATACAGTATAAGTGTATACAGGGTACTGTATCTACACGCTGGTCAAACATTGGCCAAATTGTCAAATATTACCTATAAGAAACGGGTTGTTGAGCTTGTAGTTTAGCTACTTTAACAATATTTATCTGTGGAACCGAGTCAAACTAAATGTAATGCCTCAACTCCTACAATTACAAGTGTTTGTCGGGGTGGGGGGTCCCCAGTTCAAATATGATTATTTTGGGGGGTCAAGGCCTGAAAAGGTTGTAAACCCTTGATATAGATGTCATGAGAGTGTGTTGCTGCAGCAGACACGTCCCAAACAAAGATCATTTCCCACTGATGTGTCCTGTCTGAGAAAGATCCTAATGTCAGGATAATGTTCTGAACATAATGTGGTCCAACATTTATTGCAGTGAGTATATGGGGCAAAGGAATCGGTCATAATAATCTGTGCTCGTGGTCACTTCTCCACGTTTATGGGTCATGGTTTGTCCCCACCGTCTTTGGTGAACCACATTTTCACCAAAATGCTACTCCTCCCACACGGTTGATACGGCCCCGCCAATGTATACATCACACACACACGCACACGCACACGCACACACACACACACACACACACACAGTTGCTCTGTCCCCCTTCCCGCCTCAGCCAACTGCAGGCACACTTACATTTTCGTAGGAACCTGAAATCTGGCGTTTACAGTAGGCCTACAGCTCAAAGACCAGGTCAAAAATAAATAATGACATTTGTATTGGCGGGTGGCTGACGTATATATTGGCAATTGGTTGTTTTGAAAATATGTGGCACATAAAATATATTTATTTTTCCATATGATAGGATCCAGATTTAACAGATTTTATGAACGTGGGATCAACTTTTCATAAGCAATATCAGACAAAGAAACGTTCTATGTACGCCCAGGAGTACTCCAAAATACCCCTAAGGGTAGTATCCTTGTTTGGGAAACTCTGCTTTAAATAGGGTAAGTGATATTTGTGTTAAAAGGTTAAAGCTCTATATTCTGATAGTAATCATTGCTATTCACCTGTTTCCTAGGCTGTGTGTTTTCCACTTCCTGTCGGATTTCATTGGATATCATTAGTCATCTGACCAGTTTCATTGTATTTCATTGGATCAAATCGACAGGAAGTGGAAAACACACAGGAAGTGGAAAGCCTAGGAAACAGGTGAATAGAGTGTTTGTTCAGTAACACTTGTTTAATCTGTATCCTGTCTGAGTTCTCTGTCCTGATTGGATAAAATTGGTATCCTGTCCTGAAAATGCATTTTATGTTTAATCAAGAGCTGGAGAGACATGGAGACTCCTGTCACTGAACAAACACTAGTCTATAGCAATGAGTACTATCAGAATATAGAGCTATTTATTACATATTTTAACCAAAGATAATCACTTACCCTACCTTACCCAAGAAAGAAAGATTTGTAGTAATGTTAACCACATTGACGCTGGCACTATCTATTTTGGGTAAATTTTCAAAATTGTTCAAAATTGCCAAATACATTTTCAAAATGTTTCATGTTGGTTTTCTTGTTTTGTTGTGAACTTGCAGATTGGCTATTTCCACAATTTGTCATACGACAAGAAGTATAAAGGCCTTTATAGAGTTATAACTATGTGACAACTTAACAGCAGTCAGACTTTCACGGTTTTGTTGCTGAGAATGTCCATTTATTTTAGAACTTTGGAACGACTGCTTGGTTCATTGACAGAAACGTTGGGAAGGCATGTTGTGTTTCAGTGTGCGGTATATAGTGTGTAGTTCATGTTGTGTGTCAGTGTGCGCTATATACTGTGTATTTCATGTTGTGTGTCAGTGTGCGGTATATAGTGTGTAGTTCGGAAGCATTAATAACGATGTGTGTGATTTCAAAACGGCAGAGCCAAGCCAACTGGCCTATTAACACGGTCGTTTGCCTCTGTGAAAAAACCCAAGTTATTCAGGGACATGAAAACCACATGAATCAGTGTTTAAAACACACTGATCCAGCCTGACTCTACAGAGGATGGGTCGGGCGTTCTGTCCAAGACGTTCCAAAGCCTCAGAAATAATTACACGCAAGTGAACCGGCATTTTCTCACACTATAATGCTTGTTGTGCCTCGTTTTCTCGCCGTGCGTTTTATTAGTTTGACCTGCTTTTCCCAACATTATTTTCCACGAAATAGCTGAACAGCATGCTTATGATAATGCCAAACCAATACTCTTGGCTGTAGTTGAAGTAAGGATGCCAAATAAATTATGTCTTGAACAAGTGGAGGAAAAAAACGGAAAAGACAAGTCTTTCATGTAGATATGTGAGTGAGTGGTTCTCAATCTTTTTTTCGAGCTGTGGACCACTAGCATTATGTCCAATGGTCCCCAGGGACCACCCCACCCATCCAAGTGAATGTGCATTATAAATCATCTGTACATTAAAACTATAGCAACTATAGGTCAACAGATGAACCAGGCATCTGTCTAAATTACATTTGAACCTTTTGATTTAATTTTTTGAAAAGAAATCCCCACACTAATAGATTTCTTTTTTTTTTAAAGAATTAAATGACTTATTATGTTGTCATGAAAACATTATTAAACATATTTTGGATCCAATTTTGATACAACAAATATTGTTAAACATATAATTTTCACTTGGACCATTGAGCAACAGTTGGTGCAGCCAGGGAGCGGTGTGTGTTTTGAAGAGTGTTTGTGTTGCTTGGGGTTTCCAGAGCATGTTTTGGCAGAAGAGGCCGTTTGACAATGACATATATGAAGAAGAGGATACTTCAAAGACCACCTCTCTCTCTCTCTCTGTGTGTGTGTGTGTGTGTGTGTGTGTGTGTGTGTGTGTTCCTCCATGCGTGCCTCTCATTCTTTCCCTCTCAGATATCCACACGCCACTGACAGACAGAGTTGCGTTGCCAGATGTTGCGAGAGAAAATGTAAGTGCGAGAGCACTTTAAACATAATATGCATCGGCTATTTGAGAAATAGCAGATATACAAGCTCACAGCGCGTCGCGATGCAACATTGTGAGCTTGTCGATCGGCTATTTTTACGAACATTCTTGGAAAAGAAGTGACAAATGTGACACTGTTACAAATCTGGTAGGGTCCCTGGCACAAAATATTTTTCAGATGGGGGTCCTTGGACAAATTCATATTAATTTGGGGGTCCTTGACATGAGCATGTTTGAGAACTACTGGTTTAAACAACATTTAGGAAACAAGCCCAAAATAACCAGCAACTACAGTACAAATATTATTTTCAAGCAACTTTACCGGAAAAAAACGTATAAAGCAGTATAGCAGTATAACGCAGACATGGCAACCGTGATGACAGAGCTGTAGGATGGATGTATGGATGCTGTTCCTCTCAATCTGTCACTCAACGCGTCCCGTGGAACACAGACACAACACTGTGGAATGTGACAACAACATCATGTGATGTGATGGATGTGACACAACCAACCACATCCCCACACAACACAACACACACTAAAAACACATCAGCAAGCCTGTTAGTCCAGGGGTCTTCAATAGGGGGTCCGGGACCCCTAGGGGGTCCTCAGAGTTACTACAGGGGGTCCGCTAAATCTTTGAGTGATATGATTATTTGTTGTACCTCAACCGCTTGAACCCTAGCATCCCTTTTCTGAGGAGAACTTTAGCCAAAAATAGCCGATCTACAAGCTCACAACGCCTCGCGCAGCTTGTAGATCGGCTATTTTTGGCAAAGAGGTATAGGTGTAGAGGGGAAAAAAAGAGCAGACCAAGTAAACAAAAAAAGTTTAATCTGAAACACAATGTTATACTTTAGAGGGGGTCCCTGCTTCATCTCTCTCTCAGCTAGGGGGTCCTTGGCCTGAAAAGGTTGAAGACCCCTGTGTTAGTCTGTCCAGAACCAGGTTGTTGATACCTGGCTCTGCTAGATGTCTGTATGTCTGCAAGTCTGTGTTTGATGCGTATTTAAAGGGATATTTCACTCTCAAACATGTTTGGGGTCATTGTAACGTCTGCTCAGGCTTTTGTGTGTCATCCCAGACAGTTTTTAAGTTGCTTGATTCAGTATTTAGATATTTGATATACATTTTTATCAGACTCGCCCCCTTCCTATGCAAACCCATTGTAACTTCAAACTCCATCTTAACCATGTTAGATTCATCAGAAACACCCGTCCTTGGTTCTGGTGACTGATATTGTCCTTCTAATACACCAGGGCCAGTGTTTTTTCAATTACTTTTTTCATTTAATTAAATGTATTATTTTATTTATTTATATATATTTTTGGTTTTCAAAAAAATATATAAAAAATGAATTAAAATCATACATCTGCTATTTTTTAAGATTTTAGTTACAAATGTTCGCTTTAAAAATATATTTATTCAAAGATTTGCAAAACATGTCATGATATTTAAAAGAAATAGTAGACCTACAAGCTTGACATCTGGAAAAAATGTGGACATTTTTGAATAATTTTGAAAACTTTATAAACAACAATCTTCTCTTGTGGGGGTCCCTGGCACAAAACCTTTTTAAGATGGGGGTCCTTGACAACATGAAAGAGTTTAAGAACCACTGTTTTAGACCACATCATTCCCATGTGGTGGACCCCCATGTCCAGATGTTGTGTTGTTATTGTCCTAAATCAATTGAAAATGACCCAATTCTGCTGAAAGCGGACCCACAGCATCTCTGATAAGCAGAGTTATTCTGCCTTATTGCAAAAGACAGCAGTTCTTTAAAAAAAAAAATGGATGAGGTCAACATTGTACTGTAGCTCTGAAACTAGAGATAAAATCAAGCCTGTGTGTGTGTGTGTGTGTGTGTGTGTGTGTGTGTGTGTGTGTGTGTGTGTGTGTGTGTGTGTGTGTGTGTGTGTGTGTGTGTGTGTGTGTGTGTGTGTGTGTGTGTGTGTGTGTGTGTGTGTGTGTGTGTGTGTGTGTGTGTGTGTGTGTGTGTGTGTGTGTGTGTGTGTGGAAGTCCCTTGATAAAAATGTTTGCTTTACTTAATAAACTTTTAGGATTCTTCTTTTTGGAGCCCATGCAGTGAAGGAAGGTTGTCTTAACCCATATATATATATATATATACCGTCTCTGTCGGGATGGAAACCTCACATGTCCAAATAAACTGTTAGTGTTCACGATTCAAATTCAAACGCATCAAAAGTAGCAGATCTAATAGCTCGAAACGCGTGGCTTTCGCGCAGCGTTTCGAGTTTGTAGATCTGCTACTTTTGACCAGTGGTGGAAAAAGTACTCAAATGTTTTACTTAAGTATTGGTTAAAAGTACCAATACTGCAATGTAGAAATACTCCGTTACAAGTAAAAGTCCGAAATTCAAAATTTACTTGAGTAAAAGTACAAAAGTATTGGCATCAAAATGTACTTAAAGTACCAAAATTAAAAGTACGAAAATATAAATAAAAAGCAGGAAAAAAAAGCAGCTCACAACGTGTCGCATCGCGACGCGTTGTGAGCTTGTAGATCGGCTATTTTCAAACAGCCTAAGTATAAAATGGGGCTAAAGTGGTTAATGTATGTTTTATAATGTAATAATCAAAACCTACAAAGTAACTAGTAACTAAAGTTTTCAAATAATTGTAGTGGAGTAAAAGTACAATATTTGCCTCTGAGATGTAGTGGAGTAGAAGTAAAAGTATAGACAATTGGAAATACTCTAAATACTACTAAAGTAAAAGCACCTCAAAATTGTACTTAATAAGTACAGTAAATGTACTTAGTTACTTTACACCACTGGTGGAGATGAGAGGTTTCTTTCCAGACAGCAGCCATATATTACTTTAGCTTCATTGTGTTTATTGTAATTTGGGGGGGGGGGGGCCGTTCAGCCGGCCGCCTCCTGGCCATTCTGCTGCTGCATTGATTTCCTGTCCCCATTCCTCCTTCCTTATTAGCCAGGGGGTCTTCAGCGTTTTTTTTTCAGGCCAAGGACCCCCTATAGCTGAGAGAGAGATGAAGCAGGGACCCCCTCTGTATTGTATACAAATGTGTTTCAGATCTTTTTTTTTTTTACTTGGTCTTTTTTCAATCTACACCTCTATACCTCTTTGCCCAAAAATAGCAGATCTACAAGCTCACAACGCCGTTGTGAGCTTGTAATGCTATTTTTGGCTGAAGTTCTCCTCAGAAAAAGGGATGCTATGGGTTCAAGTGGTTAATGTAAAAAAATCATAAGATTTGGCGCCCCCCCCCCCTCCTGTACTAACTCTGAAGACCCCCTAGAGGGGTCCCGGACCCCCTGTTGAAGACCCCTGCTATAAGCTGCTATGTGCTTCCCCTGTGGTCCCCCCCCCCCCCCTCAACCCCCCCGTATCCCACCCAGACAGGAGGCAGGAGGAGAGGGACCCCCGTCCCGTCCCGTCTCAGACTCCTCCGGCCCCCCTACCTCACCCCCTAGAGGCAATGACAAGACTCATTCCCCGGCCTTACTCATCTCACCCCCCCCCCCCCCCCCTACACCCCCCCTCCTCCTCTCTCTATACATCCTGCACTGTAAGAACTCCTCTAGTGTTCATTAAAAAAAAAAAAGAAACTGCAATCTGGAACTTATTTTATATTATATATATATATTTTTTTTATTTAATCTATTAAGACCTGGAACGCATCTGTGTCACTTTTTCATTTGAGCAAAAAAAAGCTTTATTTTACACTTTGGCTGTTCAAAAATAGCAGATCTACAAGCTCGTAGCGCGGCACCGAGTGCCGCGCTACGAGCTTGTAGATCTGCTATTTTTGAAAAATCGTGAAAACTTGTGCAAACCTTTTGAATATATATATTTTTTAAAGCGAACATTTGTAACTCAAAACTTTGCTTCTGGGGGGTCCCTGGAACAACATTATTTTTAAATGGGGGTCCGTGGCCAAATACATATCATTTTGGGGGGTCCTTGACATGAAAAAGTATTGAGCACCACTGATATAGAAACATACGTTTTTTCAGAATACTGTTGGGATTTAGAAGACATTTAGAATCGGCTTCAGGTCTTAATGGGTTAATCCGGTGGTTCTCAAACTGTTTTTTTCGTGTCAAGGACCCCCAAATGTACTGTATGTGTATTAGACTGCAGACCCCCCCCCCCCCCCCGCCCCCATGAGGAGATTTATGTTAACATTTATGTTCAAAATGCTTCCATGATTTTTCAAACATTCACAAAAATTGTAGATGTACAAGCTCTCAGCCAACGGATAAAGTGATTCAAATGATTGTGATGCTATATTAACTTTTGCTGCATGGGGACCCCCTGGAACCCCCCCCCCCCCCCCCCCCCCACAAATCTTTTATTATCAATTTGGCGGTCCCACTGTGTTAACGCAGTGTAACTTGTGACATAATCCATGATCCATGACTTGCCTTATAAAATGACAGTTAAATATTTCTAAAAGTGTAACAACGTTATGTGAAAAGTTCGGCCTACAGCAGGGGTCTTCAACTAGGGGTCCGGGACCCCTAGGGGGTCCTCAGAGCTACTACAGGGGTCAGGTCCGCCAAATTTTTACATTAACCACTTGAACCCTAGAATTCCTGTTCTGAGGGGAACATTTGCTGAAAATAGCAGATCTACAAGCGAGAGGCGTTGAGAGCTTGTAGATCGGCTATTTTTTGGCAAAGAGGCTATAGGTGTAGAGGGAAAAAAAGAGCAGACTAAGTAAAAAAAAAAACTTTATTCTGAAACACCATTTTATACAATATAGAGTAGGGGGTCCCTGCTTCATCTCTCTCTCAGCTAGGGGGTCCTTGGGCTGAAAACGTTGAAGACCCCTAGGCCTACGGTGTGCAATAAGACACACTTTGTGCACACCGCTCCCTCAAGCTTCTCTGGGTATGCTTGAACGAGCACAGAGCCCTGAGGGACACTCCGGTTCAACTAAGTATTATACTGTCTCTCTTCACGGAGCGAACAGGGAGCCATCAGCTCAGAGGGTTCCCAGACCATCGGATCGCTCTGGCTCTGTCGTCTCCACTAACTCACACATCTGGCAAAGGTTAAAGGAACGCAGGAGGCCTGCTTTGTGTGGATGTGGAGGCTAAAGCGCTGAAAGCCTCGCTTTGCTGCTTCCAGAAGGGTGAGGTCTCTATCTGTCTGTCTGCGTCTCAACATGGAAGATCGGTTGACCTGTAAAATAGTGATTTTTCACACACCTTGTAACTGTGTCCTGCCAACATATAGCAATAGCTTAGAGCTACAAATCCCACACTTATTTCAATGAATAAAACATGATTTAATCCAATCTGTATGGAAGAGTAATATACAATATAAGTGTAGTACATGTTGCAGGGGTTGGAGGTGGTCTGTCTCCCTGCTCTTCCATTGAGACCTTATTGGTGTCAGGTCTTTGACGTCTTTATTGACAATATGCGATATTTCCATCGTGGTCCTTTAGGGCATTGGTTAGCCTGCATTATAGGCCTTAAAGCCTTGACAAAAATCTATTAGCTAACAAGTGAATATATAGGTGTGTTGTTGTGCTGTACTCAGTAGAACATGGGTTCCCAAACTTTTCAGCCCGCGACCCCAAAATAATGCGGGAATTGACTCGCGACCAGTGGTGGAAAAAGTACTCAAATTCTTTACTTAAGTGAAAGTACCAAATACTGCAAAATAAAAATACTCTGTTACAAGTAAAAGTCCAGAATAAAAAATGTACTTGAGTAAAAGTACAAAAGTATTGGCATCAAAATGTACTTAAAGTACCAAAAGTAAAAGTACTAAAATGTTTAATAGCAGATCTACAAGCTCACAACGCGACGCGTTGTGAGCTTGTAGATCGGCTATTTTCAAATAGCCTATGTATAAAACAGGGCTAAAGTGGTTAATGTATGTTTCATAATATCATAATTTATATCTGAAAAGTAACTAGTAACTAATGTTCTCAAATAATTGTAGTGGAGTTAAAGTACAATATTTGCCTCTGAGATGTAGTGAAGTAGAAGTAAAAGTATTGGAAATTGGAAATACTCAAGTAAAGTACAAATACCTCAAAATTGTACTTAAGTACAGTACTTAAGTAAATGTACTTAGTTACTTTCCACCACTGCTCGCGACCCCACCTAAATCTGGAGGTCATTTATACACATAAACTTGCACGTTCGGTGCGCATTTGTAATGTATTATAATGGTAAAATGTTCCATTTGTAATCATTTTTAGATTGTATTTCATCCATTCTGTTGAATTTAAAGTAAAAACGCAAAATAATCTCGCAACCCCACCGTCAGTCTCCCGCGACCCCAAGTGGGGTCGCGACCCCAACTTTGGGAACCCCTGCAGTAGAGTATACATTAGTTTGGATAGGGTTCAATGTGTAAAAATAAAATGGAGGACGGTTGATCCATATCAAAAGCAGAGGCATGGATTCAACCCATGTTCTATAATAACCACAGCTACATGGTATATACAGGAATTATATGTCATTGTAATGTCATTCCAGTACATTAGTTATCCTTCCAGAGTAGCTATTAGTCTCGCTAGTCCCATAAGCAGTGCACAGGCAGAGCGCTCTCATTCAGACGTCTTACACAAATTAAAGGTATAGGTTAAGTGATATTTGTTGGTTGGAACACAACATTTTTTTTTGTTAAAAGGTTAAAGCACTATATTATGATAGTAATCATTACTATAGAGTGTTTGTTCAGTAACAGGTACAACAAATACATTTTCAGGTAGGTGACACAATTTCAGCCAATCAGAGTACCCATTTAGCAGCTTCATTTTTATAGTGTTGTTCCAATTGTGTCCGCTCATTTCTTTGTGTCATCACTTCCAAATTCACTTGTTTAATCTGTATCCTGTCTGAGTTCTCTATCCTGGTTGGATAACATTGGTATCTCCACAAGCCCAGCTGGGTTTTTTTGGCCTCTCCGGCACATCATGTTTTGATTATGATATTTTCTTTTCAAATAAATGTTTTGTTTTTCCATTTTTGTTTTGTTTTTTATCAAATGTAATTTTTTAATGTGCAAATAGAGACTCCTGTTACTGAACAAACACTCTATAGCAATGAGTAATATCAGAATATAGAGCTATTTAACACTTATTTTAACCAAAGAAAATGACTTTAATACCCTACCTTTAAGTCATAGCAGCACTCTTCAATTAATGCTATGTGTGTATCTGAAATCTTATCTCTGGCATCGCTTTTCATAGAGAGAGAGAGAGAAGTAACTGAGAGCGGTGGCTTTGAATATGTAACGGACATTAGCGAGGATGAAGAAAAGAAGACCGTTCTAATCATTCAAATAGCAGCAGATGCAAATCTTTTTTTGTACTGTTTTTCTTTTTTTTTTAACTTATCCCATTTCCTCATATCCTTTCTGTGGGGTGGAAAAAAAACTCATATGTCTAAAACTGCCTTTTACATTTTTTCAAATAAAACAAGTAGTAGATCGTAGCAGATCTACAAGCTCGAACCGTGTCGCATCGCACCTCATTCCGAGCTTGCAGATCTGCTACTTTGGATGCTTTTGTGTAACGCTGTAGTATGATCAAGTAGGGTGTTAATTTACAAAAAAACACAAACAAATTGAATATGGATATCAGAGGTTTCTGCCCGACAGTGATGATATATAATATATTTTCAGTTAATTGCCCCCCAGCCCTAATGAGAGAGGACATCATGGACGTGTCATGGTATAAGGCACGGGCGGGGTCAGAGACAGGTTGAAGGTTCCATTCCACGGCCACCTCAGGTGACAGTGAGCTCTGTGTGAAAGCCTCAGGCTCCTGTCTGCAGCGCAGCAACATCTGGTTAGCAGCACTTTGTTATAGCAACCCTGTTAAAGTCATCACCATCACAGCTTAAATTACAGCCAGGCAGGAACGACAAAACACAACGTTAAAGAGTGATAACCTGTGAGGAAAGTGTGTCTGATCCTGTCAGACACCCACCCAGCGCAGTGGGGTTTATAGGGTGAGAGATTGACTACCGCTCGTAAAGCACCATTAAGGGAGAAAGGTTTGCTCTGTCAGTCAGAGTGAAACGTGATCCTATACTCTCATCAGACCTGGTACCAGAGAGAGGAACGTGTGCCGTCCTCCTGGGCCTTTCTGATAAGAGCACCTGGCTGGAGTCCCCAGTGTGGACATAATGTTCATTGTATTATTATTTAAATGTTTTCTATTGAATAAACAACATGTTTTATACACGCACGCACACACACACAGAGACACAGAGACACAGACGCATGCACACACACACACACAGAGACACAGACGCATGCACACACACACACACAGAGACACAGACGCATGCACGCACGCACGCACACGCGCACACGCACATGCACACGCACACACACGCATGCATGCACACACATGCATGCACACACACACACGTAACAAGCAATCACAAAACATGCACAGACACTAGTACTCAATACAACATATAATGTAAAACGGGTAAACATACAAACCAATTAGCCTACGGTAGTTAAATAACCAAGAATAAAAAAAAAATCGTACAATAAATTGGCACGGAAAGCAAATCCAATATTCCCAAATTAAAATCGATAAGGGGAAAAAAAAGCTAAATAAAAAATCTGTAAAATCTTCGTAAATTGTATTTTTTTTTTATAGCAGATATACAAGTTCACAACTTTTTGCTTCTAGATAGATGCTACTTTTGATGCTTTTGAATTGGAATCCTGAAAAGTAACCCATGAGGTCCCCCCCCCCCACAGAGACGATATATAGACTTTATAGTTGTACATTATCTGTTCAAAGGATAAAACACAAAAAACAAATAAAAAGAAGAAAAAAGCTTGAGAGCTTATTTCCATTGTGGTCCTTTTATGACAGCATTAACAGTATAACCAGATTGTACTTATGGGTTCCACTAAACTAAAGAGTGTATTATTATTATTATTATTGTGGTGGTAGAGGAGGGACAGGATTTAACGCTCCGTGTTGGAAAGTGTGTAGTTGCAAATCCCTCAGCATGCGTACGGAGTAGAGGTTACATCCTCTGGGACCTGTTCCTTACAGGAGAGAGCAATGACAGGCCTTACACACACACACACACACACACACACACACACACACACACACACACACACACACACACACACACACACACACACACACACACACACACACACACACACACAGGGGGCCCCTCTCTCTGCTAGTTGAAGGATGAAGTGGTGACAGTTGGATGTTGTTTGTGTATATAGAGAAAACAAAGCCAGGCAGTTCCGAACACGTTGCACCCCCCCTCCCCTCACCCCCCCGCCTCACTCTCGTTTACATGTCAGCTCTGAAGGAAATATGTCCCTGGCCTATAGAATGCGGTCGGACCCCCAAAACAACGTAGTTACTGTGTGTGTACGTATGTATACATACACACACACACACACACACACGTATCCCGGTGGGTGTACATGGTTTTCTTGTTGTGTTTCAGTACTGAGTTTGTTTTGTTATGTCCTGTGCACAGTTCATTTTAAAAGACAACTTAGTTTTTTTTACAACCAAGGTTTATATTTTAGCTTGTAATTAAAGTAAATAAAAGATGAGTGTTAACATTTTTTTAATTTACTGCTTTCTATAGTTTTAGCATTTTTTGCGATCTTTTTTACAGTGGGCGGGGGCATTCTGTCCGGTGGCTAAATATGCCTTTTTTACACAATAAAAAAGGTCCTGTGGTCTTTGATGGCCAGTTGTGAGTTATTGGGGGCTAGAAGAGCTACTGTAAATAATAATAAAGAAAACGCTAGGTTATTGTGTAAAAAAAAAGGCATATTTAGCCACCGGACAGAATGCCCCCGCCCACTGTAAAAAATATAGAAAGCAGTAAATAATTTTTTTTTAACACTCATCTTTTATTTACTGTAATTGCAATCTAAAACATAAACCTTGGTTGTAAAAAAAAAAGTTGTCCTTTAACACAGGTAAATTGCAGCCTCTTTGACAACTTTTCAACCTCCTCCTATTTTAATGCATGTCTTTGTTTTTACTTTTCAAGTTTTCTTTTCTTTAACGATTATTGGCCTATCTACAATAGCCTGGACACCAGACGAATCTGTCCATGCCAGGCTAGATCTACAAGCTCACCGCCACACGTGTGGTGATTTCCGCTGTAGTATTAAACATAAGTGGCTTAAGTGGTTTTCGCCACGCGACGCTTCTGTACGACACAGTATTAGGTGTGGGTAGAGACTAGGCCCGTCTGGTAAGTATAGAAGGTCACTGGTTCCACTCCCGACCCTGGTCTACTGTATGTGTCGGAAGTGTCCTTGAGCAAGACACTTAAAGGGCTAGACCACTTTGGTAGAGGTTTGGGCTGAAATTGTAGCTCCATTTATTAGAAATTCATAATTCCAAATATGCTCCTTTGCATTTGTTTGATTGATTGATTGAATACTTTATTAGTCAGAAATATAAACAGCATGAGGTACAGTCAGACATTTGGGATAAAAGGATAACACAAACAAGTCCTGCATGGGGACTTGTTAACGTTTCCGTTTACGGGCTAAAAGAGCTCCTCCTGAGCCTCTTCACTGTATAATGAGGAGTATATTTTGAATCCTCAATTTCTCTAGTCAATGGAGCAATTATTTTTTAATTTCTTGCCCACCTTTGGAGTTACATCATGGCAAGGTAACTACACAACCCTACGCAAACCTCTACTTAAGTGGTCTAGCCCTTTAACCCACAAAGCTGTCGGCGATCTATTTTGGCGCTCGCCGACAAAACCCCCGATCTGACGCAAGATCGGGCTTTGCTCGCCGAGGTTTCGCTCGCTGTGTGTGATAGGCTCTGCGAGACGATATGGCCGCCATATGGGCGTTGCCTTCCCGAGCGTTTCTAGATATCTAGCAGGTTTGATATTTGGCTCTTGTCACCGACTGGACACCATACAGTATGAACAGTGTTCCGACCGCACCCCGAGAACATCTGTGTTACAGCTAATGAGAGCACAGGACAGCTGTGCTCACAGACAGAAAGTCTGTTTGTTTGTTTGTCTGTATCGATAGATGGATATCAATCTATCGATACAGGCTATAGAGAATAAAGGCTATAGACCTTTATTCCGTAGGGTAAATTAAGGTGTCATACATATTGGTAGCTATATTAATATTGCTGTTAAGTATAGTCTATAAAACCAACGCATCTCACTTGAATATGTTTATAGTACTCAGCAGCGCAACTGATATTATGGAAACATTTGGACCACATGGGCTCTCTCTGTGTCTGTGTGTGTGTGTGTGTGCGTGTGTGCGCGCGCACGTGCGGAGAGAGATGCAGAGAGACAGAGAATGATTTAATGAAAATCATTAGCGTCCTGTATCGGGTCTGGATCGCATCTTGGTGAACTCTTGCAGTGTGTGTGATCAATGGTGTATAGTGTGAAAACCACAACGATGTTATGACAGCCGATTTCAAAAAGAGACTTGTGTAGTGTGAAATACTTAACGATCTGATGACTCCCAGACGGGACCGTACCTATGTTCCCCGGGTCCTATGTTCCCCGGGTCCTATGTTCCCTGCTTTCCTAGGGAGAGCGGGGAACATAGGACCTAACCTAAACCTAACCCTAACCTTAGTGGGGGAACATAGAACCCGGGGAACATGGGATGACCCCCTCCCAGACCACTTTAAAAGTCCTGCAGTGTGTACCTGCCCTAACAACAGCTCCTCCCCCCCTCGAGTGCTCATCATGACCACCTGAGCCATCAGCTCGCTGAAACTGACCCCCCCCCTCCCTGTGGGGATTAACACAGATCTCCCTTTATAAAAACAGAGCATAAGTGGTTCAGAGAAGGCATTTGCAGGCTGAAAGTCAACAATGTGACACAGTGACATGAGAGAGGTTTACACTTTGTAACAGAGAAATGTCACTGATAAGAAGTTCTGCGCTGCGTCCAACTGAAGTGTGTGGAAATGTGTTTTTGGAGCTCCCTCTGTGACACTGTGGCTTCTTCTCCCGGCCCTGGGGAGGGAATCATAAAACAACTTGCTCCAGTTGGCAAAGGGCCTCCATGTTGGATCCAGCTGAGTAGAGCTGTGAGTGTTGGAGCCTGCAGTTTGTTGGAGTGTTGTTCTGCCTCCACAGTCAGCCCTCTGGGATGATACACAACAGTGGATCTCAAACCTTGTCATGTAAAGCAGTGGTTGTTAAACAAAGGACCCCCAAAATGATATGTATTTGGCCGCGGACCCCCATCTCAAAATGTTTTGTTCCAGGGACCCTCAGACTGTTCACTTTGACAAATATAGCCTATATTTTCAAAGCTTTGCACAAATGTTCAAGATCTTTCAAAAATAGCAGATCTACAAGCTCATAGCGTGGCATGCGGTGCCGCACTATGAGCTTGTAGATCTGCTATTTTTTTAATAGCCAAAAGTATAACATAATGGTTAAAGTGGTTAAAATGATTGTGACATTATATTAACTAATTTTGCCCGGACCCCATTTTGAGAACCAACGATGTAAAGAATCTCCAAATTAATATGTATTTGGTCATGGACCCCCCCCCCACACACACACACACACACACACACACACACACACATACACACACACACACACACAGACACACAGATACAAGATTTGTGTTCTTTCATGGGTTGAAACAACACAGCTTTCACCATTGGAATTGCATTACGGAATGCACACTTTTTTACATTTTATGGCTTTATTTCGTCATAGCGCAATTTATGGTGAAGTATTGTAGTGCAGGTCATTGCATCAACCACCGATCTTGTGAAAAATGAAAACGGGACCGCCAATTATTCTAAACTTTTCGCGATTCTGCAAATAATCATATTCTTTGAGACACACGTCCAGGTTTTTGCCGGGTCAAACAAGGGAATCACATGACGTTGATCCCCTTCCCCTATTCGCTCATACTAGGACATGACGTATGTGTAGGCAGAAGAATAGCAGATCTACAAGCTTGTTTGTAGATCTGCTATTTTCAAATAACCAATGTATATACTGTAGGGTTAAGGTTTCCCAACTGATTTTGATGCTGTATTAACACATTTAGCTGGGGGGACCCCTGGAAACCCCCCTCAAAGACCCCCCTGGAAACCCCCCTCAAGGACCCCGTAAGGGGTCCCCGGACCGCACTTTGAGAACCACTGTATTAGTCACATTCCATCTCATACACGTGCAACGCATCTGGGCGGTCAAATTTGTATTTACAAAATAAGGATTGCATTAACTGAGATAGATTTCGGAACAAGCAACATAAATACTTTCAGCATTTGGAGCCAACTTTACCTCATGATCAACAAGTTAGCGTTTTAACACTTTATGAATTTAACCCACGTGGTAAACACTGTCCGCCTCCTAATCCAAGCTGAATTAAGCAAATCAACTCTGTCGGATGGAAACCTCATATGTCCAAAACTGCTCAGGGGTAGAGTGGCCGAATGGAAGCCGTGAGGTTCCCAGTTTGATCCCAGGCTCCCCCAGAGTTAGTGTGGAAGTAAGTGTCCTTGAGCAAGACGCTGAACCCCTAATTGCTCCCGATGAGCAGGTTGGTGCCTTGCATGGTTTCCTCCTCCATCGGTGTGTGAATGTGTGTGTGAATGTGTGTGTGAATGTGTGTGTGAATGGGTGAATGTAATGCACAATCTATGTAAAGCACTTTGGATGAAAGCGCTATATAAATGCACCATTTACCATTTACTTTTCAGGATTCAAATTTAAAAGTATAAAAGTAGCAGATCTACAAGCCCTACAAGTGACTGGTACCCTCCTGCTCCTCAGTAATGTGTCTTTCTTGCTCAAAACGAGCTTGTAGATCTGCTACTTTTGATGCTCTCGTGTGACGCTGTAGTGTGATCGAGTAGGACGTTAATTTACGAAAAAAGCACACACATTTTAAATATGGAGATAAGAGGTTTCTGCCCGACAGCAACAAAAAAAAAGACTGGCCACACAGCATGTATGAAAGTGTTTATCCAAAGTCTCTTTAACCTGTATGTCCATCGGCCCCGGACCGTGCATTTCTTTAGTTTACTACATTTTGCCACAGACCTAACAGTCTATAACTCATACTTAACTTTCAATAACTTACATTAACCTGTATATCCATGGGCCCGGTACCATTACATTTCTTTAGGGGTGTTTACTACATTTTGCCACAGACCTAACAGTCTATAACCTATAGGACAGCTTTTATCCAGAGCATGCCGTCAGTCTTGTGAACTCAACCCCACACTTTATGTATATGGGTGGTCCTATGGGTGGTCCCTGGTCCTATTTAGGAGTCTTATCCTGCTGGCATGGTACCCTCCTCCTCCTTGCTAACGTGTCTCTCTAGCTCGTTAGTCCAGCCCACACAGAAATAAGGTCTAGACGCCATATTTTATATAAATCACTGTACTAATTTCCACTATGATTTATCCTTTAATTATTATAGGATATTCACATAGCTCTTGTTAATACTTGTCCTTGGTTCAATATTTATATAAACCCATAGACACACTTAACCACTTTATTTTTTTATCTCTACATTTTTATCCCACGATTTTGGAACCCATTTTTTTCACTCTGATGTTTGGAGTGCAAATTAGGAGACATATTGTGTGTCAGAGAAAAGCTATGAGGCTGCATAATGCCATGGATGTAATGATGGTTGTAAACATCTGGGTCAAACCAGGTTAGTTACCATATGTGCTGAGGCACAGAGATAGATCAGATGCTGTTCAGGGACACACGAGGCCACAGAAATGTCACCGTCGCTGAGCGCTGCTATGAATGAACTGTCCCAAGCATGCCTGCCAACATGCCAACATGCCAACCTGCCCATTCATTTGCGTATCCTATATCAGTGATTCTAAAACTTTTTCATTTCAAGGACCCCCAACTGAAAATATGTTGTGCCAGGGACCCCCAGAAGCAAAGATTTGTGTTTAAAAATGTCCACTAATGTTCAAGATTTTTGAAAAATAGCAGATCTACAAGCACTCTGTGCCGTGCTATGTTGGATCAACGGTGCGACGTATGTGTGAGGGCCGCGTAGCGCCCCTCACACTAGTGTGTGGTACCTCTAGTGTGTGGTACCTCTAGTGTGTGGTATCGGATTTATTTGGATGTCAGTCAGTCACCTACACAGTGTGTTACTGAGTGTTCCTGCAAAGTGGCCCCAACGCAGACAGCTGCACTATTTCTATTTCAGTTTGATATCAAACGAGACGGCCTAATATGGCTGTGAAGACGGTACCAGCCACCGGATGTGTACCGCACGTGTGAACCAAACGGACCCTTTACGCGGGTCCACTTGGTTCCATTTGCTCACACTCTTCCCAGTTAAATGAACACTGAGGATTTTTACTGTGTTCACATGCCTGCATGTTTGCGTTACATTATGAAAGATTATTTCCTAATGTTTATCTACTAATCTTGACAGATGGAGAGAGAGAGGGAGGGAGGCTGTGATTCTGCGAATACGTTGAATGGTAGTTAGTAGACGGAGCTAAATGTTAAGAGCGGGAGTCTAGTTTCAATTCCTGGCTGCCAACATCTATAAACTCAGCACAACACGTGCACATGATGCTTGTACACACACACACACACACACACACACACACACACACACACACACACACACACACACACACACACACACACACACACACACACACACACACACACACGTAGGCTATGCATACTCGTTGACCCCTGCAGTGTTTCATCTCCTTCTCACTGGGTTATCTGTCTGACAGCCTGGATGAGAGCTTAGGGGTGTGTGTGTGTGTGTGTGTGTGTGTGTGTGTGTGTGTGTGTGTGTGTGTGTGTGTGTGTGTGTGTGTGTGTGTGTGTGTGTGTGTGTGTGTGTGTGTGTGTGTGTGTGTGTGTGTGTGTGTGTGTGTGTGTGTGTGTGTGTGTGTGTGTGTGTGTGTGTGTGTGTGTGTGTGTGTGTGTGTGTGCGCGCGCGCGTGCGTGCGTGTGTGATCTGTCTGATGGCTCGGCTAGAGAAGGGTGCCCTTACCCCCAGTATGCTGGCCATTCAACACAGGTTGAACTATCACGTATCACTTGGTGGTGTTGGGGTGTGTGTGCGCGTGTGTGTGTCAAGACTCCTCACGCTTGTAGGCTGGACCAAATGGACCCTTACGGGTGTGTAACTCTCAGAGTTAAAACTGCAGATTTTACAACGGGGGTCTCAAAGATCAAACTCGTATCAAATGGGGGTCCGTAGCTCCATACATATCAAACTGGAGGTCCTTGATCTATACCTATATGAGCATGGGGCCGTGCGACCCTCTTAACCTCATCGGGGAGACGGTTGTTACTAATCCGTCTGACGGAAGAGACAGCTTCTATAGCGGGAGCCAAGCTTTGATCCCCAATGGAGGAAGACCAAGGAAGGAGGAGGAGAAAAAAAGGAGTTAAGCTACTTAAGACGAGCAGCATTTTCCTCTTCATCTTCTTCAGAGCCGCCCTCGCCTCGCCAACCCCAACACATCTCTGATGTTAGACAACGAGGTGAGGGGAGGTTGGGCGACGCTTAGCCTCGTTCCCAGCCTTGCTCATCTGCAAAGAGAAAAGCCTGGTCACGACCTAAAGCAGAGAGTGTCTATAGGGGCGGGACTTCTGTCGTACGTAGTTTCCCCGGAAATCTGCCAGATGCGCCCCATGCACGGCACGCCACCTCAATACCGTCCACCTCAATACCGTCCACCTCAATACCGTCCACCTCAATACCGTCCACGCCACCTCAATACCGTCCACCTCAATACCGTCCACCTCAATACCGTCCACCTCAATACCGTCCACGCCACCTCAATACCGTCCACCTCAATACCGTCCACCTCAATACCGTCCACCTCAATACCGTCCACGCCACCTCAATACCGTCCACCTCAATACCGTCCACCTCAATACCGTCCACCTCAATACCGTCCACCTCAATACCGTCCACCTCAATACCGTCCACCTCAATACCGTCCACGCCACCTCAATACCGTCCACCTCAATACCGTCCACGCCACCTCAATACCGTCCACCTCAATACCGTCCACCTCAATACCGTCCACCTCAATACCGTCCACCTCAATACCGTCCACCTCAATACCGTCCACGCCACCTCAATACCGTCCACCTCAATACCGTCCACCTCAATACCGTCCACCTCAATACCGTCCACGCCACCTCAATACCGTCCACCTCAATACTGTCCACCTCAATACCGTCCACCTCAATACCGTCCACCTCAATACCGTCCACGCCACCTCAATACCGTCCACGCCACCTCAATACCGTCCACCTCAATACCGTCCACCTCAATACCGTCCACTTCAATACCGTCCACTTCAATACCGTCCACCTCAATACCGTCCACCTCAATACCGTCCACCTCAATACCGTCCACGCCACCTCAATACCGTCCACGCCACCTCAATACCGTCCACCTCAATACCGTCCACCTCAATACCGTCCACCTCAATACCGTCCACCTCAATACCGTCCACGCCACCTCAATACCGTCCACCTCAATACCGTCCACCTCAATACCGTCCACCTCAATACCGTCCACCTCAATACCGTCCACCTCAATACCGTCCACCTCAATACCGTCCACCTCAATACCGTCCACGCCACCTCAATACCGTCCACCTCAATACCGTCCACCTCAATACCGTCCACGCCACCTCAATACCGTCCACCTCAATACCGTCCACGCCACCTCAATACCGTCCACCTCAATACCGTCCACCTCAATACCGTCCACCTCAATACCGTCCACGCCACCTCAATACCGTCCACCTCAATACCGTCCACCTCAATACCGTCCACCTCAATACCGTCCACGCCACCTCAATACCGTCCACGCCACCTCAATACCGTCCACCTCAATACCGTCCACCTCAATACCGTCCACTTCAATACCGTCCACCTCAATACCGTCCACTTCAATACCGTCCACTTCAATACCGTCCACCTCAATACCGTCCACTTCAATACCGTCCACTTCAATACCGTCCACTTCAATACCGTCCACCTCAATACCGACCACCTCAATACCGTCTACCTCAATACCGTCCACTTCAATACCGTCCACGCCACCTCAATACCGTCCACCTCAATACCGTCCACGCCACCTCAATACCGTCCACCTCAATACCGTCCACCTCAATAACGTCCACCTCAATAACGTCCACGCCACCTCAATACCGTCCACCTCAATACCGACCACCTCAATACCGTCTACCTCAATACCGTCCACTTCAATACCGTCCACGCCACCTCAATACCGTCCACCTCAATACCGTCCACGCCACCTCAATACCGTCCACCTCAATACCGTCCACCTCAATACCGTCCACCTCAATAACGTCCACGCCACCTCAATACCGTCCACCTCAATACCGTCCACCTCAATACCGTCCACCTCAATACCGTCCACTTCAATACCGTCCACCTCAATACCGTCCACCTCAATACCGTCCACTTCAATACCGTCCACTTCAATACCGTCCACCTCAATACCGTCCACCTCAATACCGTCCACTTCAATACCGTCCACGCCACCTCAATACCGTCCACGCCACCTCAATACCGTCCACCTCAATACCGTCCACCTCAATACCGTCCACCTCAATACCGTCCACGCCACCTCGATACCGTCAATGGTCCATCCGTGCACCGTGTTATTTCCACGTATCATGTATTAGTTCACATGGATTCAAGTTCTCAGTCACCATGACTGGTTTCAGTCTTCATTTCACTTGGCTAACTGTTGGCTTTTCTCCAGGATGATTTATACTATCATCATCCTGCAGGGTTTGAACGTAAGGCATGGCATCCCCTCACCTTCAAAGCCTGATCCAACCCTATACAACCCCTCCCGCTCACTCAGATCAGCTAACACAGGGACAACCCGTTCTCACTCCCAAGGCGTCATACTTTGCCGCTCTGTCAGTAGCCCTGAGAAAAATAAAAGTCGAGAGAGAGAAAAAAAAAACGTTCCCCCAGTGGGATTCAATTACGGGAGGTTGCGGTTACTAGCAAAGCGCTGCTACCAGGTAAGCCACCGAGTCGAGTAGTATTTGAAGCTCGAATACGTGTGTTTTAGTTTTTGTAGTCTTATAGAAGTTCTTTAGTGACGCATTAGGGAGGGGAAATGAGGGAGGAAAAATGTGTGAGAATGTGTTGACAGAGAAAGCTGTCTGAACCTTCTCCTAAAACACCCTGGACAACAACGCTCCACACGTTCCAGACTCTTCTCCCTCCTGGCTCCCAAACTGTGGAACAAACATTTAGAAATGCAGACTCACTCCCAATATTTCCGCCGTAATCTGAAGACTCACCTCTTCAGACTCCACCGTAGCCCTTATAGCACGTAACCTAGATATGTCCACCATGCACACATACCGTGGTCATTAGTTTTTCTTACTCGTTGCTTGTTTTGTTTTTCCTTGACCACAATATTAAAAATGTTATTTATATAGAGACGCTAGGTTCATTGTCTACCTGGTATCCTATGGTTTCAATGTACATATCATGTTTTGATAGTATGACGCTATGTTCTTAGTTTACCTGTGATCTTAGCTATTACTGAGGCACTACACTGTCTCTCTGGATAAGAGCGTCTGATAAACGCCTACATTGTAAATTGTACGTTATTTTAAGAATATTTTAAAGAATACTTTAAATTGGTCAAACTAGCAATAATACATATTCAGCAGCATCTTCAATAAAACCCTAATGATTTGGGTGTATGGAAGACACGTACGTGATAAGAGCAATGTACTGTAATACCAAAACATAACTTGACATAATTGTGCTGAAACCCAGCACTCCTGTGGGGGAGGGGGGGGAGTTGGCGACAACTCCTTTCACACTGTTTCACAAACCACAGATTGGGGCTTGCCCTAATAAAACCTTTCAGTAATAATAACTCTTTGTATAGTTGCATAATATTGCAAAAAAATCTTGTTTTGTTGTTGTCACAAAATCCTTAGGTACACCTGGACTTGTCTGACGGCACACCCCACATCACAGCACAACGATTGGGAACCACCGACCGCACTCGAGGAAAGGCCACGGGCGGGTCACCAAAACACCCCTCATTCTCCAGGAAAGATGAATGTGCTCAGTAAGTACCGTGGCACCCTGCCCGTTACATTTTGAAGATCTTTTCTGGCCTAAAAAGAGTGTCTTAAATGTAGCCTCTGGGGGAAGAGGAACATAGGGATGCTTTCAGCAAGTTCCAATGGCACAGAGCCTGGTAGATTGTGAAATATAATGACTGTGTGCAAAGTGGAGATCTGGGCCTAATTGTGACGTTAGAGGAAAGGACACGGGGTCACCAACACCAGGAGGGGTCATCCTCTGGGGAGCGTGAAGTTGACACAGCTAATTCCATAAACATGCTCATGTTGTTTGGGACTAGCTAGAGTTTTGACCCACCCACCCACCCAGCCACCCACCCACCAATCAAGGCTGGGCGATTGAAAATATATCGACCATAATATGATAATATATTGATCATCATAATTGTGCTGAAAGCCACGCTCATGTTTAGAACCAATGACCGACTTCATCTTGCTCATATAGGTTTTTTATGTACACATATATATACACATTATTATTTCTTATATATCAACGAATCAACATGAAAACATTCTAATTTAAATTGATTAGTGTGCATGATGCGACACGTTGTGAGCTATTTTTTGAAATAATTGTGAATTAATGGTGATATTGAATTGAAGTCATGTTGACCAGGCCTACCACCAACCAACCTACCCACCTCAGTAGTATAGTCTAGCTCAAGGATGGGCAACTGGCGGCCCGCGGGCCGCATGCGGCCCGCACCGTCACTCAATGCGGCCCCAGGCCAAAAAAAAATAAAAAATACATAAATAAAATTAAAAATTTTAATAGTTTATTTTCTTTATCACAAAGAAAAACAAAGTAATCTAAACATATCGGAAATGGTGAACTATTGCCTTCAACTGTTCCAAACATGCAACTTTCCATGAACCATTTTAATTACAACAGTCCACCAGTAGAGCGCGCTCTCGTTTATTTTAATAGTTCTATTAAAATAAACGAGAGCGCTTATTAATTATAAATTATAAATTATAAATTAATAAGGCTTCAGCCTTATTAACTATAATTCTAGTGTTCATTTTTGTATATTTTAAGCCAAGGTTACAGCAATACTCTGAAAGGCATACTCAGAGATGTGAAGTTTTGTTTAGCAGTACAGCTGTAGTAAGTTGATAGAAGCATTACTAAATGCTAAATAAAAACAAAGTTATAACAAATAATAGTTAATATCCCTTACTTATCACATATGTGACTATTATGGGCTTTTTGAGTAATGGGGTACTACTGGCGAGAGTGCTGATAAACAGGGGCGGGCTGGGACCAAAATTCAGCCCTGGCATTTTGGTCCGAACCGGCGCACCGCCCCGGACCGTGGGGGGGGGTCCCTGCCGATAAACAATGCGGCCCCCCAGAGTGATTGAGGAAATTTTGTGGCCCTCACTATCTACAAAGTTGCCCACCCCTGGTGACTCTAGCTTCATGTGGTTAACCATACAAATGAGCCTTTTCATTGTTCCTGCAAGTTCTCATGATTCTACTATAGTTGTGAGGCACACACACACACACACACACACACACACACACACACACAACACGCGCACACACACACGCACACACGCACACACGCACACACGCACACACACACACAGAACATTCTGGATCCTTTTCAGTAGCAGTAGGTTCCTCTTGATTTGTTTGTGTCTTTCATAAACCAAATGGAGGTGAAAACTAAATAAAAAACAGCTGTGTTGAAACTAGTGTCAACACACTGTGTGTGTGTGTGTGTGTGTGTGTGTGTGTGTGTGTGTGTGTGTGTGTGTGTGTGTACGTGTGCGTGTGCGTGTGCGTGCGTGCATGTGTGCATGTGCGTGTGTGTGTGTTTTCATTTGCAATTATCAGAGAAGACCGTGGGTATTTGTTCGGATATGAGTCACTTAACGAGTTAAGAATGCATGGCTTGATCCGAGACGTACGTGTGTGTGTGTGTGTGTGTGTGTGTGTGTGTGTGTGTGTGTGTGTGTGTGTGTGTGTGTGTGTGTGTGTGTGTGTGTGTGTGTGTGTGTGTGTGTGTGTGTGTGTGTGTGTGTGTGTGTGTGTGTGTGTGTGTGTGTGTGTGTGTGTGTGTGTGTGGGGGGGGTGGAGCGTGGCTTTCAGCACGTGGTTGTATTTTCTATCTGTCAGAGAAACCCAAAGAAAACAATTATGATGATTAATGTGATTATATGACCACTGCCTCATACTGCTGTCAAGACAATGATTTTTGCGCACGTGTGTGTGCTTTGTATTATTATACTTGCGAGGTCCAAATATCCCGACAAGTATAGTAGAATTTGAGAAATAGACATTGCGAGGATCATTTTGGTTTAAAAATATGTTAGGTGTATAGGATTTGTTTTTACTGCAACACGTGGTGAACTTATAGATCTGCAATTTTTCGGCTTTAGGCGTACAGGTTAATAATGTCAAAATGTATTTAAAATGACATTCCGAAAATCACTGTCCTAAAACATTCATGTCCTCACAAGTATAGTCATTACAAACCTGTGTGTGTGTGTGTGCGTGTGCGTGTGTGTGTGCGTGTGTGTGTGTGTGTGTGTGTGTGTGTCTTGTTTTCATGCGTTTTCCTCCTGCGGTGACTAACGGGACCTTTGCAGTGAACCCCACGCGGAGTGTACGGATGCACACGTTGAACACACACACACACACACACACACGCACACACACACACACGTTGAGCCATCAACTCAATATTGCGTATTGTGTTAAATTCTAATTGAATCATTGGGTAAAATGCATGAACACTGTCTCACGAAGTTTAGGATTCCTGTTCTGTTCTGTCTTTGCTGTTCAACACACCAGTGTACGTGCACGCACGCACGCATGAACGCACACACGCATGCGCGTGCACACGCACACGTACACGTACACGCACACGCAGTGTTTTACAGGGTTAAGGAGTACATCTGGGAACAGTGTCAGTAATCTATCTGTCATTGAGGTAATTAACCCTCAGTGTAAAGTAAGCATGACTACTGAACTGCTGCTTC
>NC_137616.1:48218936-48236606 GCF_963280865.1 Gymnoscopelus braueri | reverse complement strand
AACCACGCCTGACACAACTAGGGCTTTAACTGGACGATTAATTGTCACACAAATAATTGCGTTTAATGATTTTATTGTGTTTTTGGCATTGAAACATTGGAACATTTGAATTTTGTGTTTGTTTTTTAGGCTTCATAATCACAAATTGCACAGGTCAGACATACGTAACGTAAATATACAAAGAAATTACTGTCATTTTAATGTATTTTTACTTTAATTAAAAGTTGTAAGCTTGTAGATCTGCTATTTCTGCTATTTTTTGAAAAAGTTTGAAAAAGTGTGAACATTTTTCAACGTGTAAACCATTATGACGATTATGACGATAATGCAAAATAATTGGGATTATCTCAAATAATTGCGATTAGGCAATGATGTAATAATTGTGACAGGCCTATAGACACAACAATGAACCACCACACATTTCCATCTGCCTCTCAGATGTCCCAACAGGTTGTTCTCTTCCTGGTCGCTGTGTCAAATGTTGCTCTGGGTTTGGTGGCGTATAGCGTCTCAGCACAGCCACCATGCAGACATGATGCCACAGCTGATGGCAGTCGCTCCACATTGACAATGTGATTCCACCAGACAGACAGACAGACAGACAGACAGACAGACAGACAGACATGTTTCAGACAGACAGACAGACAGACAGACGTGTTTCAGACAGACAGATAGACAGACAGACAGACAGATGTGTTACAGACAGACAGATGTGTTACAGACAGACAGACAGACAGACAGACGTGTTTCAGACAGACAGACAGACAGACAGACGTGTTACAGACAGACAGATGTGTTACAGACAGACAGACAGACAGACGTGTTACAGACAGACAGACAGACAGACAGACAGACAGACAGACAGACGTGTTTCAGACAGACAGACAGACAGACAGACGTGTTTCAGACAGACAGACAGACAGACAGACGTGTTTCAGACAGACAGACAGACAGACGTGTTTCAGACAGACAGACAGACGTGTTTCAGACAGACAGACAGACAGACAGACAGACGTGTTTCAGACAGACAGACAGACGTGTTACAGACAGACAGATGTGTTACAGACAGACAGACAGACAGACAGACGTGTTACAGACAGACAGACAGACAGACAGACAGACAGACAGACAGACAGACAGACAGACAGACAGACAGACAGACGTGTTTCAGACAGACAGACAGACAGACAGACAGACAGACAGACAGACAGACAGACAGACGTGTTTCAGACAGACAGACAGACGTGTTTCAGACAGACAGACAGACGTGTTTCAGACAGACAGACAGACAGACAGACAGACGTGTTTCAGACAGACAGACAGACAGACGTGTTTCAGACAGACAGACAGACAGACAGACGTGTTTCAGACAGACAGACAGACGTGTTTCAGACAGACAGACAGACGTGTTTCAGACAGACAGACAGACAGACAGACAGACAGACAGACGTGTTTCAGACAGACAGACAGACGTGTTTCAGACAGACAGACAGACGTGTTTCAGACAGACAGACAGACGTGTTTCAGACAGACAGACAGACAGACAGACAGACGTGTTTTCATGGTGGTTTTGAAGGAGGGTAGGAAGCCACACTCTTTGATGGCTGGTGGTAGGACATTCCACATTTTGGTGGCATAATAGTAGAATGAATTCATCCCCATGTTTGTGCCAAATCTGGGGGCGTGGGGGTTCAGTGGAGCTGGTGTTGTGCCCGTGGGCGTTGCTCACTCTTTTGAAGTAGTTTGACAGGTTCACAGGTACATGGACACTGGTCCCCTGAGTATCTTGAAGACACAGTATTATCCTGTAGTGTGAGGCCAGCTTGTAGAACACTCAATCATAGGAGTTTTTGCCGTCATCAACGTTTCTTTTTCCCTTCTATATCTCCATCTCCTTCGCCGCCGCAGGTACAATGTTATCCCGGCGCCCCACACCAAATATTATTTTGTTATCCATGTTGAATTCCAGGGAACACAGAATAACACAGGGGAGGCTTTGTGGGGAAGGTTTAATGGGCCACATGTTAAAGCTCATGGGAAACGTATGGCCCACACAAACGCCAGGAGGCTTTCCTCACCATGATGGAGAGAGAGAGAGAGAGGGGAGAGAGGGACAGAGGGTAGTGGGCCGCGTGTGTGTGTGTGTGTGTGTGTGTGTGTGTGTGTGTGTGTGTGTGTGTGTGTGTGTGTGTGTGTGTGTGTGTGTGTGTGTGTGTGTGTGTGTGTGTGTGTGTGTGTGTGTGTGTGTGTGTGTGTGTGTGTGTGTGTGTGTGTGTGTGTGTGCGCGTGCACGTGTGTGTGTGTGTGTGTTTAAGGATGACACCAGAACAAGGTTCACTGGCTCCCAAACTCCTGCAGTGCTTCACTGGCCTTGACTGCCACCCTGAAACTCCCCTCTTCTCCTCCTCCTCCTCTCCCTCCCAATACGCTACTACTTCTAACACCTCCTCCTCTCCTCCCCTCTACACTCTTTCATCACTCTCTCTCTCTCTCTCTCTCCCACTCTGTTCACTTTGCTTATCACTCCACAATCTTCTTCTACCCCCCCTCCCCCCCCAGGCCCATGACTGTGTAAGATAACCCTTCATGTCATTCAGAGTGTTTCACAGCCTGCCTAAGCCTCTGGGTCAACTTAAAGGACAACTTCATGGTGCTCAGAGAGGCCTGCTGCGTTCAGAGAAATGAGCCATTGTTAAAGGTCCTTAAACAATGGGGCATTTAATTAGGGTGATTAGGGTTCATTCAAACTATTGCATGTGTCACACGGAACGTGGATATTCCACGACCACCCAGAAATCACGTGATCACAACAACAAAAAAAAGCTAGGCACCTTTTATGTTAAAGGATTTATAAAAGTCAAAAATTTCAGTAGTTTTTCTGCTTGTTTCAAACGGCCATTGCTCTGGAATGGAGGATCGCGAGCGGACACATGTATTTCCCCTCTACTACGATACCCCTGTGCGTCTAATGAGACGATCTCCGTGAGGACGAAGGTCACGGAGAATATTCCATGATTTTTCAAATGTACAGTAAAATCGCTGTTTTTGCTGGCAAGGGGACGGTAGACGATGCTTTAACTCTGACAGTGAATGAGTTAACTCAGTGGATTAACTGGATATTGTTGTTCTCTTGTGTGTAGGGTGAGATATGCTGTATGTATTGTTTTGTATTGTTTGTCTATTGCTGTAATAATTGCTGCCTCGTGGCCAGGTCACTCCATTCAAAACAGGGTAGTTTTTTCTCCTTGATAAAAGCATCTATCTGTATGAATGGGGCATTAACTATATGAATAGTTTAATGTGAAATATTTGCAGGCGCCTTTTATTTGTCACGCTCCTGGTGTTATAAGCACCTTTAGGCATGAATAAATGTATACATAAATAAATGCATGCAAACAGGGTCAGTTAACATGTGTTTTTTTTTTTGCAGACGACACAGCATATAAAACGGTATTAACCATCCATAACTATCAATCATGTGTTTGACGATGCTCTTTCTCCTCGCAGACTGACTTGACGCTACAGTATATCTTGGAAGTATTTGCGCCCGTCAACAAACACAATACTTCCAAGATTTACTGTAGTGTCGGTCTGTGTGAGGAACAGGAGCAGTGGTGGAAAAAGTACTCAGATATTTTACTTAAGTAAAAGTATCAATACTGCAATACAGAAATACTCCGTTACAAGTAAAAGTCCAGAATAAAAAATTTACTTGAGTAAAAGTACGAAAGTATTGGCATCAAAATGTACTTAAAGTACCAAAAGTAAAAGTACTAAAATGTTTGAAAATAGCAGATCTACAAGCTCACAACGCGTCGCGAGCTTGTAGATCGGCTATTTTCAAATAGCCTAGGTATAGAATAGGGCTGAAGTGGTTAATGTATGTTTTATAATGTAATGATTTATATCTGCAAAGTAACTAGTAGCTAATGTTTTAAAATAATTGCCTCTGAGATGTAGTGGAGTAGAAGTAAAAGTATTGAACATTGGAAATACTCCAGTAAAGTAAAAGTACCTCAAAATTGTACTTAAGTACAGTACTTGAGTACATGTACTTAGTTACTTTACACCACTGAACAGGATCACCATCAATCAACACATGAAAAGTTTGCTGCATTATGTCCTGGATGGTTACTTTGAATCCCTCTTGCATATCACGTTGTCACTTAAATGTATTTGTCATCTGACCCTGTTTGCTGCCTGTTACAGTTTGTCTGGCGAGCTGCCAGGGACGATCGATCATTTCTCCTTACATGGGACTGCATAAATTAACTCTAAGGATTTTACTGTGTAGGGTTTGACTGAGGGCTCTAAATGACACTAGATGAGTGCCTGACTGCAGGTCAATATTGACTCTAAGGAGAGTGAGAGAGAGGGAGAGAGAGCATTGTATCCTCTGAGCTACATATATTTCACCATTAGGCCTGCTGTTGGCATAACATAGTTTCTCAGACCGTCCACAAAGACAAAGGGAGGACAGAGAGCATGGGGACCAAAGCAAATCGGGATAAGAAATCTATCTTCTCTTCTAGTCCCCCGTGCATTCACACACACACACTTTACATAGATTGTGCATTACATCCACCCATTCACACACACATTCATACACCGATGGCAGAGGAAACCATGCAAGGCACCAACCTGCACATCGGGAGCAATTCGGGGTTCAGCGTCTTGCTCAAGGACACTTCCACACTGACTCTGGGGGAGCGCCCCAGCCCGGGATCGAACTGGGAACCTTGCGGTTTCCAGTTCACTCTACCCGACCACTCTACCCCTGATCCACTGCCGCCCCACTATATCTCAGAGACAAATATTGTAGTTTTACTCCACTACAATTATTTGAAAACTTTAGTTACTTTGTAGTTACCTTGTAGATTTTGTATTATTATTACAAAATATACTTTATCCCCTTCAGCCCTATACATTTCAGCCATTTGAAAAATAGCCGATCTACAAGCTCACAATGTTCACGCTTTGCGGACTCTGGTGTAAATGTCCCCACAGAGGGAAGCGCTCTGGCTTCACTATAACATCACTACAGAGAGAGAGAGCAGTGAACTGGGAGACGTTCCAAACAGCTGCTGACAAAGGAAGTGTTGTTTCTCTGTCACCGTCTTCTGATTTCATCATGATGTTGTCCTTTCTTTTTCAAACCTGATAAGCGGCAGGAGAATAAAAACGACAAACCTTAACCCTTCCATTCCTGGCATCCGGCTCCTAGCCTCATCATCCATGGAAATGATGATCATTATCATCATCTGCTCCACTTGTACTCGTGAGCTGACAATAGCAGATCTACATCCGCTGTTTTCAGCGCACGACTCTGTCATAAGACGGACTATAAATCGGGCTAGAGGCCATATCCACCAACTGATACAACATATATTATGGCACCAAACATTTTCAGAAGGGGGGTCCGGGGTCTGTGGCCAAACACATATTAATATTGTGGGTCCTTGACATGAAAATGTTTGAGAACCACTGCTCTAAAACAACAATACCATAGATCAGTGGTTTTCAACCTTTTTCATGTCAAGGACCTCCAAATTCACACTTAGAAAAGATATGTCAAGGACCCTCACAAGAGAAGATTTTTACGGCTCTAGCAGTGATTTTCAACCATTTTAATTTCAGGGGCTCCCATAGTTTGACTTGCATTAGGGCTACAGACCCCCATTTAATGGCATTTCTATCTCTGGTACCCCAATTTATATTGTAAAATCAATGTTAATGTAACTCTGAGAGTGTGCAAATGGAACCAAATGGACCCGTTAGGGGTTTTGTACACTCTCAGAGTTACAGACCCATAAGGGTCATTTGGTTCCTAACTATCTATCATTTAGCTGGGGACCACCTGGAATCCTTTCAAGGACCACTGGTGGACCCCAGACCACTGGTTGAGAACCACTGCTATAGATCATAAAGTTTGCCTGCCTGCCCGCTTATTTCGGGGCTTGTTTTCATAGACCTGCTTGCTTGTTTTCTCTCGGACAATCTGGCAACGCTGGTCTCTCTTCCCTGTCACTCATCCGTTTGACGTTTTAGAGGAGGGGGTGTGTGTGTGTGTGGGGGGGGGGGGTTCACCCTAGCGTGGAGTTCACTGACGCTTCATGTCGGAAGCTCATACTTCACTGTGTTTGAAGATGACCCACATTCTACACATGGCTGAGGACACAGCGGGAGAAAGAACCGTGTTCTGACCCCGGGATACACTGGCCTGTGGATGACCTCCTTACTTGGGGACCCCCTTGAAGGATCCCCTGAAGGACCCCCACTTTGGGAAGTTCTGCTCTATCTCATCTGCCTCTGGTGTGTCCACAAAAACATTTAGGTTCCGTCAGCTTTTGGTTTAACCCATTAAGACGACTTGAGGCCCATTTATACAATGCCTTCTAAGTCAGCAGTTCTCAAACTTTTTTTGTGCCAACTTGGAAGGAGCAGGGCTGTGGGAAGACGTTTTAGGTTAGAGGTGCTGTATATTGGGGCCGGGGGGGGGGGGGGGGGGGGTGATCACTGCACTCCATTAATATACATTGCTGCACGCAGGCACCGAGGACAGCAACATTGTTCTACATTCATCCATACCGTGATTAGAAAAAGCTATCAAAAGCAGCGTAGAATACTTCTGCTATGCTGTCTTTAATACATTTTACTCTTCATTTGGCACTATTAACTCTCTGGCTGCCAAGAACGAGTTATCACGAGTATTTTTTATTTTTATTAAAAAATGAAAAATAAATGGGAAAAAAATGTCAGGACCCAAGATATCATGATCCGAAGATTTGCTGCTCCATTCACTTCTTGTTTAACTTTTTACTTAAAAAGGCTGTATCTCGGCTCCTGTGTACTTTTTTTTTTACTATGTATTTTTGGTCCAGACATGCTATTTTCAAAGGCAGACAATTAATGTCAACGAGGTCGCGATGACCTTGTTGACATTAATTTGTGAAACCACACAGTATCACCCTCAGTGATTAGCAATCATTCAGGGGATCGATCATAATGGAGATAAACATTCTGCGACTACTTGAAAAAGGTAAGAAAATCAAAAAATCACTGGCAATGGGCAAACGCGGCCAGAAATAAGTCTGGCTCATGAAAGCCAAGACTGTTGATGATAATAAAATAAGACAACACCACAACAAAGCCAAAGGAGGCTAAATGTGGGCAATATATTCTCAAATTATCCATAGCTGATGTTCGTGTCACGTTTCACCAAGGAGCATATAGTCTATGCGAAGTCAGACTGCATAAACACATACTGTATTCACCCCACAGGTACCATAAGAACTGATCCACAAAACACAACACTGACATTTCACAAACTATCAAAACATGCAACAAAACACCATAATATGGCAACAAAATGTAATCTAATGACACTAACTAACAAGCAAGCGCACACACAATTGACAACAAACTGCTCCAAAGGCCCATTGCGCATAATTATCCAAATAGACACGACATCACTTTGACACAGTTCTAAAAATCAGTGATATAAAAAAAAGAATAACAGACGACAGCAGGCAGCATCAATAACCATTACCGTACCTTCAGCTGCTGCAGGGCGAATAGTTCAATCATTATAAACCCAACGAGGCCTTGAGCTCTGGTGTTGTGGAGATGAAAACCCTCGTGAGGTCATGTATGTCCAATGAGTTAAACGTGTCAGTGTGTACATGCATCAGGGACAGGTGAGTCAGTGAGGTTTTAGGGAGATAAAAGCAGGACAAAGTCCGCATAGAGATAATGCCACAGAGAGATGGGTAGATTGAGCACATCATTTGCACCCTCGCGTGCTCTGAGCGAGCGCACTAGCTTTGGAGCAGAGTTGCTGTAACGTAAACAGGAAATGCACCGGATCCAGCGCGCACTGCGACTGCGGTGCCGACATGCGTTGGGTTAAATGATAACATTATTCCTTTGACATGAAAAAGTTTTGTTCCAGGGACCCCCAGAAGCAAAGATTTTAGTTAATAATGTTGTAAAAAAAAAAGGCTTGTATATCTGCTATTTTTGAATAGCCAAAGTATAAAATAATGGTTATAGGCTATAGCTAAAAATCTAAAATGACACAGATGTGTTCCAGGATTTAATGGGTTAACCTACCAGAATGATAGACGGCTATAAAATGTCAACAAACTGCAGCCAACCGGCTCCTTAGTAAATTGTCTTGTGAAGTTATGTTGTGACACATGGAGAATCAAGCGGAGATTAAAACAAATCTAATTTCCTAGAACATAACAATACGATCACTCGCCACATAATTAGTTTGGGGGGAGTGTTGTATTATTGTGAACAAAAGACGGCATGTTGGGGCCAAGTAAACAAAAATGAGGATTGGCAAAGTGGAGAAAGTATTTATCAAAAGTTGGAGTCAAAAGAAACGAGTAAGAAAGGAGTTGTGGACAAAGTAATGACTTTAGATGTTTGCCCAAGAGACATTTGTTGTTGTAAGGACTCAAACTAATGAGCAGGGAGGGGGGTTTGGGGGGGGGGGGGGTACCTTATAGTGTACAGTCCATTCCATGGTGCGGGCAGAGTTCACGGTACCACAGTCATTCATACACACAATACAATGACTCTGGCTCTGTGGGAATACTTTGATGGAGCTCCTGCTCCCACCAAGGCAGACTATAATCACACTGACGGAGAAGAGTGAGAGTGAGAAAGAAAGAAAGAGGAGGAGGAAATAAAAGGCCAAAGGACAGACACACACGCGCACATACACACACACACACACACACACACACACACACACACACACACACAGACACAGACACACACACACACACACACACACACACACACATGGACAGGAGGAGTGAGATCGCTAAAGTGTGTGGCAGGCCAGGGTGGGATGATGTCTGTTTGTAGTATAGGCCAACCTAGAAGTTATACCTCTGCCATGGGTTCCCAATGGAAATTTACAATGGATTTTTTCCCTCCAGAAGTTAATTTTATGTAGAACAAACAAACACAAATACATGTGTAAGCTGGCTTTCCTCTGTGGTGTTGTGTTGCTACAGCAAAGCAGCGTCATCATCACCTCACTTTGACCAATCCAGAACAGCACTTGCTTAGCTCCTCCCATGGGTTTCCCAGAACTCCAGTATAGTCCCGCCCTCCTCCCTGACTGTCAGGAACCCAAATGAAGGTTCTGAGAACCTTATCTGAAACCCAGCTGTAGCTGTATAATGGAAACAAATCCACAAGCTGTGAAACACGGCACGGCACGGTGTCTCTTTAGTCCTCGCAGTGGAAACGTACGTGGAACTTCTAGCCTTTGGTAACGGCGTCTCTGTTTGCCTTGAGCCCCGTTTCAGCTTCTGCATCTGTGTGCTGTGTGCTGGTCTCACCAGCTTCTGTTTGCTTACATGTTGATGAAATGAATACATAGGACCACAATGGCAACAAGACCCCAGGGCTTTTTAGTACTTTTACTTTTGATACTTAAGACCTGAGGCGATTCTTAAAAAAAAATCGAGATTTTTTAAAAATAGCAGATCTACAAGCTCATAGCGCTGCACTCGGTGCCGCGCTATGAGCTTGTGTATCTGCCATTTTTGAATAGCCAAAGAAATCTAAAGTGACACAGATGCGTTCCAGGTCTTAATAGGTTAAGTATATTTTGGTGCCAATACTGTTGTACTTTTACTCAAGTAACATTTTGAACATGCACATGCAGGCCTTTTACTTGTAACAGAGTATTTTTTATAATGTGGTATTGCTAGTACTTTTTCCACCACTACCCTTATCCCTTTAGCTATAGAATTAGGATTTCTGCATGCTGCCTGAGTTGGAGTGCTGTTATATTTCTGACCCCTGCCCTCCTCACTGTCCTTGTACCCTTTGTGTGATTTATCAAATCCTATTGAATCGTAAACCTTGTCTGGCTCAGTGGTGTAAATAGTACATGTACTTAAGTACTGTACTTAAGTAAAAATTTAGGTATTTGTACTTTACTTGAGTATTTCCAATTTCCAATACTTTTACTTCTACTCCACTACATCTTAGAGGCAAATATTGTACTTTTACTCCACTACAATTATTTGAAAACTTTAGTTACTAGTTACTTTTCAGATACAAATTATGATATTATGAAACACACATTAACCACTTTAGCCCTATTTTATACATAGGCTATTTGAAAATAGCAGATCTACAAGCTTACAACGTGTCGCGATGCGACACGTTGTGAGCTTATAGATCGGCTATTTTCATAAATTTTTGTACTTTTACTTTTGTACTTTAAGTACATTTTGATGCCAATACTTTTGTACTTTTACTCAAGTAAATTTTTTATTCTGGACTTTTACTTGTAAGGGCGCGCTCCCACCAAGAGTTGGCTGGCCGCTGTTTGCAGAATCTGCCAATGCATTGTCAATGCAAATGCGTTGATTCACGCAAGAGCAGATTTTTCCGCTAGTCGCGCAGACCTTGCGTTTATCTGCTCTCCGCGACTAAGCATAAAACTGCTGGAGGCAGGCGCTGATTTTCTCCCTCTGTCCAATCGGGTGAGTCGAAGGCGGACCGTCTCAAGACTCAGGAAGCAACATGGTGCTCAAGGCAGCAGGCACAGAGGCTCCTGAAAGTGAGTGACAGGCGCGACACTCCCGTTTTTTAGAATCCGCTGGCTGCAAAAAACTGTGGCCGCGCACAACCTGCGTTTAACAGCGGCCAGCCAACTCTTGGTGGGAGCGCGCCCTAACAGAGTATTTCTATATTGCAGTATTGGTACTGAGTAAAGAATTTGAGTACTCTTTCCACCACTACTCTGGCTGCAGCTTCCAGTGTCTTCCCTCCTGTGTTCCATCCAACTGGAACCAACCCTGAGATATGTCTGGTCCAAACCACACTATGTTAGACCACATTACACCAAACCATACGCCGTCACACCACACCACACCATACTAAAACCACACCGCAATAAACCACACCACATCACACAACATCTTACTTTTCCTTCTGTGATCTACCAGGTTTGTCAATGCCCCCAAAACAGTTGATTCTGACAACTGACTTTCATATTCTGCCAATGTTTCTAATGGATTTGTTCTGATTCATTTTAGCTTCATCATGATGGCATGCTGTTACTGGTATATTGATGCTTGGCTTGGTATTCAACAGACTCCTTAATGTCAATGTTACTCATGCAATCAAATCTACTTTTGTTAGCTCTCTTGTTCACGAAATACAACATTACACATACAGGACCTGCATAAGAAAGTGAGTGAGCAGCCAATCGTACAATTACACACTTTTTGATGGCTGGTGGTACAGTAGGGCATTCCACATTTTGGTGGCATAATAGTAGAATGAATCCCCACGGTTGTGTCAAATCTGGGGGGAATGAGATCAGTTGGAGCTCCCTCTGGTGTTGTGCCCGTGGGCGTTTATCGCTCTTTTGAAGTACTTTGACAGGTACATGGGCACTGGTCTTAAAAACCAGGTCCACTGCAAGTTGCTGTACCATTTAGTGTGTCAGTGTTCTGTTCTTACATACAGTCAGTCCACAAGCTATGTTTCATAACGTTTTTACATGCCTTTTTATGTCTTTAAGCACATCAGCATCATCCGATTGTAGATCTGCTATTTTCACTGAAGAGATTTGTTGTGGAGATGGGGAAAAAAGGAGAGGGCGTAGTATAAGGTTTAAGTGGTTTTATTCCTTAATGTAAAAGCACTTTGAATAGCCTTTCTACTATGAAGTGTGCTATACAAATAAACGTGTTCTGCTCTGCCTGGCCTATGAATTACATTTTGGACGGTGTGCTGCAGTCTTATCATTAATGGCAGGCATGGTTGAGCCCCATGTGTGCAGCATTACCAGACTAATAAGTCCACTTTCGTATCCAAACATTTGTCTGAAACAGGCTGCCTGGATCACTCCAAATCCCTCTTGATATACGAGTGCAAATTGGCCGAACGCGTTTCCAGGGTTTTCTTGGGGAGTTTGTGTTCTTGTGATGTCTTGTGTAATTATTACCGTCTCTGTCGGTTAGGAAACCTCACATGTTCAAAAACTGTTACTTTTCAGGATTCAAATAAACAAAAAACTAAGCTTGTATATCTGCTACTTGTTGAAGCTTTTTTTTAATGTGACGCTGTTGTATGATCAGGGCCGGATTAACCTCTTTTGTGGTGCCCGGTGCTACGACCCGTTTCGGTGCCCCCAGGGACCGTTTTGTCGGGGGGGGGGGGGAGGTGTGTGGCGCGGAAAATGTACACTTCACCGTCTCACCGTTTTAGCGCTCCCTCAGCAGCCGCTGCTTCTAAATTTTGGCGCTTTTTGGCGATAGTTCAGTCTTCTTTCACTTTGTCCCTGCCGTTTGGTCCCCCCCCAGGTTGTTGCCCTGTGCTTCAGCACCTAAAGCCCTTCCGTTAATCCTGCACTGAGTATGATCAAGTAGGGCAGTGGTTCTCAACCAGTGATCCGGGGACCACCAGTGGTCCTTGAAGGGGTTCCAGGGGGTCCCCAGCTAAATTAATAGTTAGGAACCAAATTGACCCTTATGTGTCTGTAACTCTGAGAGTGTACAAATGGAACCAAATGGACCCTAACAGGTCCATTTGGTTCCGTTTTGTACACACTCAGAGTTAAATGAACACTGATGATGATACTACTGTGTAGATTGGGACCCCCAAGAAATAAAAATGGTTGAGTCCCTGGCATATCTTTTCAAATGGGGGTCCCTGGGCTAATATGTGTCAATTTGGGGGTCCTTGACGCAAAAAAGGTTGAAAACCACTGAAGTAGGACGCCCTAATTAAAAGTTAGATTATGGAGGTAAGAGGTTTTCTCGTCCGACGGTAACAGAACACTTTGGTTGTTCGTACTTCCCACAGACTGAAGGACTAGAGCTAGAGGCTTTACAGTACAGTAGGTCTGAGTCAACGTGAATGCAGCCCGAGGCACGTAGGTGAAAATATCTTGTTGACAGCTCCTCAGCCGAAGCTTACATTACAAATTTTTACTGCTTTTTCCTCCTCCTCCTCCTCCTCCTCCTCCCTGGGCTCTCTCTGGGTCTACAGATACAGTAGCTGTGAGGCTGCTGAGAGAGGGATGAGTTGTTGATGACCATTCCCCACGTTGAAACTCTACCGCATACTTTCCACCTCTACCATACATTCTCATCATGGCTTTTTTAGTCGTCTTCTCGTCCGCATATACGGTCGTCGTCTCCTCCTCCTCCTCTCCTCTCTAACTGTACCTCCTCCTCTCCTCTCTTACTGTACCTCCTCCTCTCCAGTCTTACTGTACCTCCTCCTCTCCAGTCTTACTGTACTGTATCTTCTCCTCCTCCTCTCTCTCTCTCAACATCATCAGTGGAAAAGAAAGTGTTTACTTAAAAGCCTAGCAGAGCTCAAGGACCTGGATCACTTTAAGATCTGGCTCTCTCTTAAGATCTGTCTCTCTGAAAAACCTTGCCGGCTCTCAGACGCTCAACGCAGCGCGATCTTAAGTTGAAAGGAAAATGTCCGGTATCGTCATAACCACTTGAACGAACTCTAATGTCCCTTCTTCTAAGGGGACGGGACGGGACGTTCACCCAAATATAGACGATATACAAGCTCACTTTGTGTCACAGATTTTTTAGCGAAGAGGTTTGGTGGAGAGGCTAAAAAGAGTGCACCAAGTACAGAGCCAGAGGCCATCAAATCATTGGCTTAGGAATGCAACAAAAACTTTAAAAAAATCATTGGGGAAACATTTTGGGGGGTGAACTACCTTTAACTAAGTTTAGAGCAGGGGTCTTCAAGGTTTTTAGGCCAAGGACCCCTTAGCTGAGAGGGTGGTGAAGCAGGCACCCCCCCACTAAATTTTGTATAAAGTTTCTCATAATTTCATAGATAGCTTCATATACTTGTTTGACAGCACTATATATCATCAGTGTTTGTTGGTTTGCTTAGTCATTATATTTTCTATTAATATGTTGGATTCTGTCACGGTCCGCTCCTCGGGCCGTGGACTTTGATGTTATTATTTAGACCGCCATTGCCCTTATATGGTCGTGGACACTTTAGGCCTGTTCTCTAGGCCTGTCACGGTCCGCTCCTCGGGCCGCGCACTCTGACTTTATTATTTAGACCTTCCTGCCCTTATAAGGTCTTGGACTTATTAGGCCTTTGTTCTGTATGTAGTCTTGTTATTCTGTTACTCTGTTGTTGTTGCCCTGCTTTTGTTCTGTACCTTATTTTGTAGTATTGTTTCCTGTTGTGCCTAGTTACTGTTACCTGTCTTGTCTCACCTCCCTGTTGATTAGTCATGTTCTCCACCTGTGTCCTCTTAGTCCCTCAGCCTATCCCAGTGTTGATTGTCTGTTGAGTTCACCTGTGTCTTATTATTTCCCTGTCTATTTAAACCCTGTGTTTGCAACCTGACTTTGCTTGTTCATTGTATTGTGTTACGTGTAGTTACATCGTGAGTTCAGTCCCTTGCTGGTATTAATACCTTTTGAGTTAATAAATCTGTTAAACCGACCAGTTCTGCCTCTGTCTCTACTGCACTTGGGTCCTACGATCTGCCCTGACTCAAACCGTGACAGGATTCATGTTAGAGTGTATTTTCAGATATTTAATCACTTAAACCCTCAATATAGTAAACGTGACCTTTGGCTCTGTGCTTGGTCTGTTTTTTTCCCCCTCCACGCCAAACCTCTTTGTCGAACAACAACGTCTCAGCACGGCGCATTGTGGGTTTGTAGATTTATTGTGGACTATTTTTGGCGGCCCCCCCTGTAGTAACGCTGAGGACCCCCTAGGGGTCCCGGTCCCCCTGTTGAAGACGGGGGGGGGAGTGGTTCTTCCAGATGGGTTCACAGGGTTCTGCACTGCAGCTTTAGTGGGGGCCGCAGCCCACCAGCGGGGCCGCCAGGGGGCGCTACTGGAAAGGAGAGGAAAATGAAAAAATAGTTGAATTTCCGGTCAAATTTTATTCATAATATCATTGTGCCAGTTCTACCACTTTCAACCTGCTGTCCCTGTTTATTTTGGGCATGTTGTCATTATTGGGGGTTTTTTTCCAGTCAGAGTGAGGACCATGAACACAGTTATACTGTTCAGTCAGAGAGAGGACCATGAACACAGTTACACTGTTCAGTCAGAGAGAGGACCATGAACACAGTTATACTGTTCAGTCAGAGAGAGGACCATGAACACAGTTATACTGTTCAGTCAGAGAGAGGACCATGAACACAGTTATACTGTTCAGTCAGAGAGAGGACCATGAACACAGTTATACTGTTCAGTCAGAGAGAGGACCATGAACACAGTTATACTGTTCAGTCAGAGAGAGGACCATGGCCAAAGGAGGGTGTCAGTGTCCTGGTTAAACCATCAGACAGGCGATCCACACGGCAGATAAGACACTCAGAGAGTCCAGTCAGCCTTCAGGGAGAATACCACACTTCATATATCTGATGTCTGGCAGACAACTCCAGCTCACTGAGGACAATCACTGATTCAAAAGTAGGGGAAAGTGAGTGTGTGTGTGTGTGTGTGTGTGTGTGTGTGTGTGTGTGTGTGTGTGCGTGTGTGCGCGTGTGTGCGTGCGTGCGTGCGTGCGTGCGTGCGTGCGTGCGTGCGTGCGTGCGGGGAGCTTGGGTGGGCAGAAAGTAAGAAAGTGAGAGTCCCTATGTAGGCAAATGACATTAAAATGTTAAACTTAGCTCAGATCAAATTGAATCATGCTGACCAGAGCTTGTAGATCGTCTAAGTATATATACAGTAGGGCTTAAGTGATTAATACTTGGTTGCTGGAACACGATATAGCTCGAGGAGTCTAATATAACAAGGCACCATTTCTCCATTGAACTCAATGGACGTAGCCGCCCTGTGTCTTATTCAGTCCTGTGTCCTGTTCAGTTGCCCTGTTACTGTAAATGCTATCTAAGGTGTCTGGGTAGCTCAGTCGGTAGAGCTTTCGCCTTTGGACCACAAGGTCATGGGTTCGATCCCGGGCACCGCCAACGCGGCGTACGAGTAGCATGGCTTGAGTGCGGTAAGTAGCCTACTGGGACGGTGGGTGTGGCGTACCATCTCCCAGGGGTTCAGCGCTTTGTAATGGGGACAGACCCCAGCTTTATTGGCTGATACCGACAGTAAGCATCTCCTGACCTATTTACTTAAAGGGACTACACCATGAATTTTAACTTTTTCTTCTTTTTTGTGTGTTTTTGGTCTCCCTTACCTCTCTTCTATCCCCAAAAATACCCCAGTTTGAACACTCAGACTTTCACAGCATATCTGGGGTTTTATGTAAATTGGTCTCACAACAGGCCAAACTGATTTGCCCCCGAAAGTGACGTCACTAGCGGTACAATCCTTCCCGTTTTTCAGTTCCAACATAAAAAAACAATTATATATATATATATATATATATATATATATATATATATATATATATATATATATATATATATGTTTTTAACTTTTTAACTTTTTTTACTTTTTTACTTTTTCCACACAGAACCAGGAGATAACATGCATACAAACTGGCTCAATAGCGCCACATGCCAAATCAGGACAATGTGGTATTGCAGGTGAAAGTGCTTTATAAGCCAGAGAGAAGTTAGTTGGAATGAGTATATCTGAGGCTTGATTTAGGCTCAAACCTTTTGAAAAACGTTTGAGGGACATAAACAATATGATATTAAATGTTAATTATAATTTTTTTAATTCATGGTGTAGATCCTTTAAAGGAGCATTCCGCCTGACGTTTGTCTTACCTTTCATATGATATCATATCCTAGGACGAGTGTTACAGTAGAAAACATTCATGACTCCGCATGAATGTTCACCGCAGCTAAAAACCAGAGCCTATGGGACTTGCGCTAGATCGTGTATTTTAATATCTTATTTTTTTCTTCTTCTTTTTTGGTGAGATCTAACGTCCTTATGGACAGAAAACCCTCCACAATGTTTTTGTCCCGAATAGGCCGCCGTAGTGTTGTCACAAAGTGACGTGGATGACGTCACGGGTGAAGAAAAAAAAAGAAGCTATTAAAATACGTGATCTAGTGCAAGTACCATAGGCTCTGGTTTTTAGCTGCGTTTCACTCGGAATGGAGTTATGATTTTGTTCTACTATACCACTCGTCCTGGGATATCATAATATCATATTAAAAGGTAAGAAAAACGTGGGGCGGAATTCTCCTTTAAAGGTAAAGTAAGGTTAACTTTATTGTGGGATATTTGTCTAGTCTTGGGCTTTCACCCGTATACTGCAACCATACTTTGTGTTATTATCAATCATAATATTGATCATAAGACACAGGTTTAAGTTCCGTTCCTTTGTAGAAAACACAGTCAGTGGGGAACATGAAAGAGATCCAAGGCACACCGTTCACTTAAAAAAAGTGTAGGAAAGCCTTTATTGTGGCTGTGAGTGGATCCTGATAAAGGCTCTTTGAGAGCAGACGGACACGCTGGTCACCTGTGCACGCTGGTCTCTTTTATCTCTGCCACAATAAAGACTTTAAAACGTTTTTGAACATTCTGCCTTGAATCTCTTTTATGTTCCCCTTCAGTAGTACTGCACACAGTGTTGTCTACACACTTTAACCACATGAACCCTGAAACCTCCTTATTCTGGGGGTGTAATCTATAATCTTTAATTCTAGATTGGCTATTTGCAGTGGTGGAAAAAGTGCTCACATTTCTTAC
>NC_137616.1:48203936-48213936 GCF_963280865.1 Gymnoscopelus braueri | reverse complement strand
GGCGTAGGAATGTGACAAAAACCAAAAGATCTCCATGAATGCAACACTTCATGTGTTGTGTTATTGATAGAAAAATAAGTCATTATTTGGGTGAATGCGGTTCAAAATTAGAGTCAAAATTACAATATTTCTATTTGAAACCTAAAAGTCATGTGCTTGCAAACCACACATTCATGGGCATTAATGGCTGTTCACTGTTTGGTTACACGCACGCACGCACGCACGCACATGCACATGCAGAGCTTACGAGATGTCTTGATTTGAGTTTTCAGGGATCACTTCCATCCACCTCTTTTTGAGGCCTCTATATTTGGGGCATGTACTGTATGTTAAATTTCAATATCTCATAATTAGATTATGAAGTTGATATTTTGGCCCAAGGCAGGATGGCACTATAAGGGGGAAGCTCATGGTTTCACTCAAATGTTCAGCTGTTCTTCAGCAATGCACTCAGTGAGTTTCATGGCATACCTGCTCTATAGAGTTTGAGATATATGTGTTGAGGTTTTGGCCCAACGGTGGCGCTAGAGAAAGGTCCGTGGGGGGTCAGTAAAATCAGTAGATTTCATCCACTGGGGAGCATAGAGGTACACGGCAGATTCCACTGTTATCTTTATATGTCCAGAAATCAGCTGCCCGCCTGCTCACCAGTACCCGTTCCAGAGACCATAACTACACCTCTTTGGCCACCTCAAACACTGCACTGCCACCAAACAACAACGCAACTTAGTGCTGGACAAAGTACTCAAGTATTCAAAAGGTCTTAAAGGAGTAGTTCACCCAAAAAATTACTTATTTTCTATCAATTAATTACACACCACATGAAGCCTTGAATTCATGGAGATGTTTTTGGTTTTTGTCGCATTCCTACGCCCAGTGGTGTAATGGTGGTGAATGTTTTTTCGGTAGTACGGTGTTACGGCGGTGGCGTGCACCGTGGCGTGCCGTACATGCACGCGCACGTGGAAAAATACTGGCCACACGCCGTCCAATGACCAAAACACCACTGCCTAGGCCTATAATTTGATGACCGGGTCATCAGTCACTATGGAGAATGAGTCATCAAATTATTGGCGTAGGAATGCGACGAGAACCAAAACATCTCCATGAATTCATGTGGTGTGTAATTGATAGAAAATAAGTCATTATCTCTTTTTTGAGGCCTCTATATTTGGGGCATGTATGTTAAATTTCAATATCCAAGATTTATTGTGTGCAAAGTTCTGCCAACCACCTTGAGGTCCCAAGGACCACATACCGTACATGGTAGTGATGGGCGGGTCGGGTTTTTTAATGCCCCGCCCCGCCCCGCCACGGAACCCAACCCGCCTCAAACCGCCCCACGAACCCATATATAAATCTATGGCTCAACCCGCCCCGCGGGTCGTACCTATAATTCTGTAAAATCAAGGTTAGAAAATAATCTTCAAGTATACACCCCAAGTGTATTCAAACTGTTTTATTGTTTTTATTCTTATTCTTAAGACAAAACAAGAGCATGTGATTTATTTATTTTTTTGCGTGTGAGAGCGGCTGACCCGCTCACCTGCAGCCCGCATAATTGCCTCTGAAATCCTGACTCGACCACCCGTGCCGCGGGTTGACCCGCGGGTTACGGGTCGGCCCGCTCATCACTAGTACATGGGGCTTTTTCTTTTGCTGCCCCAACCCTGTGGAACGCATGCACTCCCCAATACTATCAGAGAAGCTAAATTCAAACCCCCCCGTCTCTCTGATCCACTGTTTTTATTCCTTAGTCTTAGCATTTTAGCCTCATCCTTACAGTCGGTTGGATTTGCTGGGGTGGATGGGACGACAACACATACCTCTGCTTCACACATCTCCCCCATATTCATTTGAATGGCCGGTGGGCATATGTTTTATCCCAGCTTCTGGTCAGACTGAATTAAAAGACACGCATTTCCTTTTCTGGGGAAATGTAGATTGTCTGATATACCATTGATATTCATGTTTGATAATATCACACTTTAACAATTTAATAAGAAAGGAAGTATTACTGTATATTTAGGGCTTAAGTGGTTAAGAACGTGGAACAAATGGAACCCTGCTTAGAGAGCCCCGTCGCTTAGAGGAGCTAAAACATCTGGACCTGTGATCAGATCTGATTTAATCAGAATCAGAATCAGAATCAGTTTTATTGTCACATCACAGGTTTACAAGGTAAAAAAGTGGGTGAAATTCTTTTTTGTACATCGTTCCCATCGCAACGTTAGTTTCCATAGAAAGAAGAGGAGAGGAGAAGTTGTAAAAAATACAACTGTGTCTTATGAGTCCAGAAGAGCTTCTTATCTCCTCCTAGCTTCCTTGGAGACCTCCACTACTCCTTACAGAGAAGTAGAGTATCTTCAGCTGTCCGTCCGCTCAGCAGAACATTGAAGTGATATTTCAATAGCAATAGTGTTCAAGTTGGACATGGTATTGTATATTGTTGCAGTGGTGGAAAAAGTACTCAAATGTTTTACTTAAGTAAAAGTATCAATACTGCAGTGTAGAAGTACTGAATTCCGGACTAGTAAAAGTCCGGAATTCAAAATTGACTTAAGTAAAAGTACAAAAGTATTCGTATCAAAGTGTAATCAAAGTACCAAAAGTAAAAGTACTAAAATGCTTGAAAATAGCAGATCTACAAGCTCACAACGCGTCGCGATGCGACGCATTGTGAGCTTGTAGATCGGCTATTTTCAAATAGCCTAGGTATAAAATGGGGCTTAAGTGGTTAATGTGTGTTTTATAATATAATAATGTATATCTGCAAAGTAACTAGTAACTGAGGTTTTCAAATAATTGTAGTGGAGTAAAAGTACAATATTTGCCTCTGAGATGTAGTTGAGTAGAAGTGAAAGTATTGACAACTGGAAATACTCCAGTAAAGTAAAAGTACCTCAAAATTGTACTTAAGTACAGTACTTGAGTAAATGTACTTACTGTTACTTTACACCACTGTATATTGCAGCCATATGACAACTCAAATTTAAATGTAGGCATTTAGCAGACGCTCTTATGAGAAGAAGAGGGATAAGTATGAAAATCCATCTCTAGGTTTTTTTCTCGTAATTTGATTCTGTATTATATACTTTTACAGTAGGTCCCTACTGGCCTACCAGGAGGCTCTGGAGGCTCTGGAGGCTTTTATACGACTAGATTCTGCCTCGAAAAAATACATTGTCAGGCTAATTAACACAAGCTTGTGACTAAATAATAAGTACATTGGATCCATTGGAACGCATATTCCTTTTTTTTTCTCCATCTCCTGAAAAGTAACAGCTTTGGACATATGAGGTTTCCACCTGACAGAGATGATGTAATACCAGGTCAACATGTCAGCAGTCATTTTCTGCCACTTGAGACTTCCAGTCTTTCTTTGCAGCATGGGTGTTGTACAAACTGTAACACACTGTAAGTCAAAATGGTAAATGGTAAATGGTGCGTTTATATAGCGCTTTTATCCAAAGCGCTTTACATTGATTGTGCCATTAACCCATTCAAGTCAACCCACAGACACTACATTACAAAGAAGGGGAAAAAACTGGCATGATGGAGATATTTGGACATATTTATTGCACACATAAATGAAGACAAAACACTTATTCTGAGGGGGAATTTTTGTTCTCTTGTTTTATTTTGTAACTCATTTATTTTGGAACTCATTTATTTTTGGAACACATTTATTTTGGAACTCATTTATTTTGGAACACATGTTTTTAGTTTCCAAGTCTCTGGACTCTAAACGTTCTTAAACTGGACCGTCGCTGACATAAGAAATCTGCTCCTGTCAGATCAGAGACATTAACCTTCATTTATGAGCCAATGTGCTGATAATTCTTCATGGGAAACAAACATTTCAACCTTTTGTCTAGAAACCTTCTCCATCTTAAAATTATACTATCTAGGCTCTTTAACAACTTTCACACTGTGCATGTCATTATATGCCAACATTTACCAACCTAAAAAGAAATAAAAAAATCCCCCAAATCAGCTATTTTAGCTATTTGTCGTAAGAAAAAGTATAGTGTTTAGAGGATAAGATGCATCCTGCTTTTATCAAGTTGTAGCTCACCTCTTTTACAAATGGACAATAGCAGCAAAAATAGCAGATCTACGAGCTTGTAGATCTGCTATTTTTGAAAAAAATTGAAAATGTGTGCAAATCTTTGAATATATATTGTTTAAAGCAAACATTTATAACTCAAATCTTTGCTTCTGGGGGTCCCTGGAACAAAATATTTTGAGATGGGGGTCGGCGGCCAAATACATATAATTTTGGGGGTCCTTGACATGAAAACGTTTGAGCACCACTGATATAGAAACATACGTTTTTCAGAATACGGTTAGAATTTAGAAGACATTTTGTAGAATCGGCTTCAGGTCTTAATGGGTTAATGTTCATTATAAGCCATTTCTGTCTCATCATGCGTGGGCTATGAACAGTTCAGGAACCTGCCTACCAGTGACATCATCGATGGAGATTCCAAGCTGATGAAAACTACAGCCTTGTGTCTTCATGGCAAGTTACCATGCTGAAATCTGCATGGAAAGTTACCATGCTGAAACACAAGCCGTTGTGAAATAGAAGCCATCGTTCTGGCATCAATATGAAAATCAAGTTTCTGAACTGAGCGCAAGCGACACGTTTTTATGCTTGTAGGTCTGCTACTTTTTACTATTTTTGTAACAGTGTAACAGTTATGGACATATGAGGTTTCCACCCGACAGAGACAATAATACTTAAAAGTGATATACACCGCGTTGCGTTGCATTGTGACGGCATTGTGAGGTTGTAGATTTGCTATTTTAAACATTTTGCCAGCCAAAAATACATGCATTTCTTTTTGCTGAATATTAACCCCAGAATAGGGATGCTGCTTGGGGTTCATGTGGTTCATTCTAGGGAAAGTGCAACTTTCAAGGCCTGGTGCCTTTGTAACAGCTCTTCATTACTCACTTCTCTTCTGGGGAATTACAGTAAGTCGTTTTTTGTACGTTTTTCTACAGAATTTGGAGATTCTGCAACAGGTTTTTACCGTCCGTGATGCTGATTAAAAACCAAACTTCATCAGAATTAGGCCCTGATGATGACAGGGCCCAGTGGCCTGGTTTCCAGTAAAGCGTGAGGCCCAGATAGGAGAATAACAGCATTACTCAATCATGCTGCCTCCGGGAATCATTATGTTAAAAGAAATAATAATAATGATAAGCAGGATTTCATTAGACTATCATTACCACAGAGAAACGAAGTGGAAACAAAGAAATGCACCATCAGGCAGAAACCTTGTATCTGGATATTTATACTTTCTATGTTTCATCATGCAAGAGTAGTGAAAATAGCAGACTTACAAGTTCACAACGTGTCACATCGTGAAGGGTCGTGCGCTTGTAGATCGGCTATTTATTTTATTTTTAAATAATACGAAATTAACAGTTTAGTAACTAAGTACAGTAACATTTACTCAAGTACTGTACTTAAGTAAATTGTTTAGGTGTTTTTACTTTAGTTGAGTATTTCCAATTTTCAGTACTTTAACTTCTACTCCACTACATCTCAGAGACAAATAATATTGTACTTTTACTCCACTACAATTATTTGAAAACTTTAGTTACTAGTTACTTTGTAGGTTTTGATTTTATTACATTATAAAACATACATTAACCACTTTAGCCCCATTTTATACCTATAGGCTATTTGAAAATAGCCGATCTACAAGCTCACAACGTGTCGCATCGCGACGCATTGTGAGCTTGTAGATCTGCTATTTTCAAACATTTAGTCCTTTTACTTTTGGTACTTCAAGTATATTTTGATGCCAATACTTTTTGTACTTTACTCAAGTACATTTTGAATTCCGGACTTTTACGTGTAACAGAGTATTTCTACATTGCAGTATTGATACTTTTAGTTAAGTAAAAAAAAACTGTACTTTTTCCACCACTGGTGACGCGGTGTGCACTTGAAGATCGGCTATTTTAAAATGTTTTTTTTAATATTAATACAAATTTAACAGTTTTGGACATACAAGGTTTCCACCTAACAGCGAAGAGTTCATCCTCTCCTCATCATTTCCTCTCACGTTGCCCCCACACCCAAACCTCATCCTGATGATGATGTCACTGGGTGGGTCCATTATTCCTCCCAGGAGGGGGGTGGGTCAGAGGGTCAGTCCTCTCATCCATGGATGGACCGGTCCATTGGAGCAGAAGTGTGGGGGTGTCTATGGAAATTACATTAGAGTGAGAGACAAGTGCGGAGAAGATAATAATTCGTAGAGAAAAGGTTAGTGAGTTGTGATCAATGTGGAGTCTTCTCTAAGGTCCCATATGTGTATGATCTCATATTTATTTAACCTGTACATTGTGTGTAGGCAGAGAGCTGTCCTACACATTCAGCAGGAAGTATAGTCTTATATCTGTGGAACAATGCACTGGACCTCATGTGTAATGTTCACTGGCTGATTGATTCGGGGCATGTGGTAATACATGGAAAATCACTGGTGGATTCTTCATGTAGATTAGAAGGAGGAATCGTGCACACATGCATGCACTCGATCGTGCACATGCACACACGCACGCACACACGCACACGCACGCGCACACCTAAGGCTCTGTCTCAATGTCCACCCTGTCCCCTGACCATTGAAGCTTGTTGCATGTTGTTCAGTGTTAGTATGGTCAAACATCTGCTTCAGAGGTGTTGTGGTCAATACAAATACATCATCATTTATCTTAATGTATCACTTAATGCAATTTGAGACCCCCAGGGGGGTCCCCAAATTATTTGATTAGCTTCCTGTGCAACATTGTTTTCTCACTCAACAGTAAACAAATCAACTTACAGGCCTTTTTAATACCTCTAAATGAAGACATTAAATCAATCAACAAACTATACTATCAAAATTGTCAAACATTACTTAAGAAAGAGGCAAACATTTTGAAAATAGGCGATCTAAATTGTAGATACTTTTATCTGTGGTAGACAGTCAAACAAAATTCAATGCTTAAACTCCTACAATTCCAAGTGCTTGTCAGGGTGAGGGGGGGGTCCTCAGTTCAAATATGATTATTTTGGGGGGTCCCCAGTTCAAATATGATTATTTTGGGGGGTCCCAGTTCAAATATGATTATTTTGGGGGGTCCCCAGTTCAAATATAATTATTTTGGGGGGTCCTCAGTTCAAATATGATTATTTTGGGGGTTTGTTGCCTGAAACGTTTGGGAACACCTGACTTAATGTATGTTTTGTATTCATAATCTAAATGTACAAACTAAAGTAATTGTAGTGGAGTGCAATATGTAGTGTAGTCGAAGTATAAAAGTATTAAAAAGTGGAAATACTCAAGTAAAGTAAAAGTACCTCAGAATTATACTCAATTACAGTACTTCAGTTTGTTACTTTTCCACTTTCCTGTGTGCGTTGCGTGCTTCTAAAGCCACAAGGCTACCAGCGAATCCGTCCGTGTCTCTACCTGTAAGAAAATCTGTTCAAATTCAAAAGAATCACATTCACAAGAAGAGAATGACTCAAGAAACCTCTGGAATTATGATGAAGAAATGACAGAGAAATGACTCAGGTTTTCTCTTCACCTCACATTCCAGGAGAAGAGCCATCACACCATGATGGAGCAGCATGGAGCCCATAAGCCCAGAGCTTTGGAGGAACTAATTGTGTGATGATATGTTTTATTGTTAATTGCAGGGTTGGCCGTGGAAACATACAGTATATATAATGGCAGGATGTTTGATTATGATGATTATGGTTCCAGGGCTGAGCCTCATGGCTGCTGGCATGGAGAGAGAGGTGTCATTATAGGCTAATATAACAACATGCATACAGTATGCTTTACTGTAGAACTGTAGTATCTTAACTACTCTGACCCTGATGGAGCATGTGATTACATAGGTGGAAACAAAGAGAAAGAAAATACCCCCCTCCCCCCCAGCATCACAATCATTTTAACCACTTTATCCATGTATATGTTGGCTATTCAAAAAATAGCAGATCTACAAGCTCACTGTGTGTCGCGATGCGAGCTTGAACATCTGCAGTTTTTGAAGAAAATTGAAAAACTCTCAGAAATTGACAATTTGCACAGATCTTCTCTTATGGGGGTCCCTGGCACAAAACCTTTTCAGATGGGGGTCCGCGGCCAATTACATATTGGCACGAAAAAGTCTCTCTCTCTCTCTCTCTCTGTCTCTCTCTCTCTCTCTCTCTCTCTCTCTCTCTCTCTCTCTCTCTCTCTCTCTCTCTCTCTTTCTCTCTTTCTCTCTCTCTCTCTCTCTGTCTTGGTGTATACTACCTCTGGACTTAGGACCTTTGGCTGGCTGTCCATCATGTACATTATACTGTATATGTGTGTTTGTACTTCAGTATGTGTACACTATATGTGTGTCCTTACACTTAATGTGTGTGTGTTTTACTCTCACACACTCAAGAATGTGGAGGATTTTTTTTTTTTTTTTTACACCTTTGGTGTGATGTGACGTGTTGGGGCGGGGTGGTGTAGTGGTGGTGTAGTGGTGGGGTGGTGTAGTGGTGGGGTGGGGTGATGTGGGGTGGGGTGGATCGCTGTGGTTTCCTGGATCATTTCCATGCTTTTGATAACCTGGAATTACACCATTCCATTGTCGTACGACCGTGTTTTACAGCGAAAAACTCCCTCACCTATTGAAATCAGTGCAAAGCGTTTCAACGGCACGTGCGCGCGCACACACACACACACACACACACACACACACACACACACACACACACACACACACACACACACACACACACACACACACACACTAACCCTGGTTTTCAAGATAGAGAGAGCTCCACTGAGCTCATTCCCCCCAGAATGGAAAAACACCCATAAGTCAAAGTTATTGCAGAAATAGACTCAATACCAGCAATTAAACAATTCTGAGTCAGCCATAATGAATAATGGATACGGTGCTTTGCTAGTTTGTTTGCAGTTGCTAATGTTGCTACGTGCTAGTGGCTGGAAACTGAACAGCGCGTTGAGATGACGTCCCTTGTTTTGTTACGCTGATTGGCTGAAGGGGTTGTCTGTCAACACTACTACTCCCGCCCACGGCAAAACGGCCACACAGGGCTAGGGGCCAGACTACCTCGTGAAATCAAATTGCAATGCGATTTCCAGGGTTGGGGTGGTTTACGAGGCTAGGAATGCCCTTCCAACAGCCATCAAAAAGTGTGACTCCCTATCCTCCTTCAAAACCGCCGTAATAGAGCACATGTCTGCAATTTATTACAACTGGTCTTAGACAAGTCTTCTACGTAGCTTGACAAAATAAATGACCCCCCCTCTGTTTTTGTGTAAACATACTTTTACTGCTCCTAGTATTGATGATCTCTTGTATAGCATTGTATGTCTTTATAAGTCTTGATGAATTGAATACACAGGAGCACAATGGAAACGAGGCCTAACGGCTTTTTATGTTATCCTTTTCTTGTATAACTGTACCTTTGTACTTCTTGCAAACTGTTAATAAAGTATTCAATCAATCAAACACACACACAGGCACACACACACACACACGCACGCACGCACACACACACACACACACACACACACACACACACACACACACACACACTCACACTCACACTCACACTCACACTCACACTCACACTCACACACACACACTAACCCTACACACAGGTACTGTACATGTAAGCCACGTTAGTCCCAAAATAATTCATCTATACAGATCCCTTATCAACGGTGGATTTTAATTAATTCATGCATACAGTCTCTTATCGGGTGTAAGGGCTTGTTGTTCCAGCCAGACGTACAGGATGTATTATAGAGGTTTTAACACTGAATCAAAGAATCAAAAAGGTTTATATGATTCAACGGCCGGCCCTTGTTGTGTTTTATGGGTGTAAGGCTCCTTAAGGCTCCTTAAGGCTCTTTCATGTCGGGGGAGTAAATATTTGTGGAATGAGTTCATTGCGGGCACTACTCTCTCCCTTTTA
>NC_137616.1:48183936-48201436 GCF_963280865.1 Gymnoscopelus braueri | reverse complement strand
CCCAAAGGGGTTCGTATATCACAGAGACGTGCGTACAACCAGTGCGTATGACCAGGTGTGATGATTTACTCTGGAAGGCTGCGTCCAACAGCATCCAACTTTAACGTCACGTGCTGAACCGTGCTAAACAGCGTTGCCATGTCCGCTTATTATAAGCGAATTTGGGCTTATTTTTCTGTAAAGTTGCTTGTAAATATTGGTAGCTGTGGGGTGCGGTTTTTTGGGCTTGTTTCTAAAGTGTAGTTGGTTATTTGGGCTTGCTTCACAATTGTTCAATTGTTTTAACAGGTGGTTCTCAAATATTTTTATGTCATGGACCCCCAAGTTAATATGTATGCTAATTTATCCCTATAAGCCCCATCTGAACATGTTTTGTGCCAGCTGGAGGCAGATTTGTGTTGTTAGAATGTTTAAAAAATCTTCCAAATATTCCACATTTTATTACAAGATTTTTTTTTTAAATAGCAGATCTACAAGCTCACAACGGTTTAATTACAGTGCTTATAATGGCCTAAGTGCCAGTTGCTTCTTTTGGGCTTGTTTTCCTAGACCTGGTTGCTTATTTCTTTCACAACATCTGGCAACGCTGATGAAAGTTTGAAGTTCAACTCCGCCTCGTCCAAAGCTAACAGATGCGGTGTCGCATCGCCTTGACAACTTACTGTTCTGTCTGGAAGCGGATCACATAATAAATGCTTTCATGTGTAATGAGAATAAAGAAGTTTACAAGGTTTAACCCCATTACCAAATAAAAGGCTAATAAAACGTGGAAAGGATATTATATAAGCGAGCCTTTTCTAATGAACATAGCGCACCTTTACCGAGGTACAAAGATGATGTTGAAAATAAATCCAGGGCATACAAGTGAACGCTTCTATCCGATTATGGACCTGAGCTTATTGATTAAATTAGTTAATTTTGGATATCACTGTCCTACGTCGGAATGGGGAATGGATCATCTTCTGGACACAGCTTTCATCCACTTTAGTTTCCTCATCAGATGGTAATATTTATTAGGCTGTTGTGTGTGGCGTTCATGTGATCAATATACAGTAGCCTACAGTCGGCTTTACAAATTAATACCGCGGCACGGACACTGATGCAAGTCAGTCCCTCCGCAGTTTCATTAAGGCATCATAGCCTATTTTCATTATTACGTGACACACGCTGAGATGACCCGCTGGCAAACACAGCTCTAAATGCAACTCATAGCCTAGAAAATAAATAAAAAGCGGTGGAATCTACATCATGTCTATATTATGCATAGGCTACAAGCAATACATCGTTTGACATTTATTTTTTATTTTTTATATATATGTGTTGACAAATGTTGGGCACATATATATTTTATTTGAGGTTTGCCACTGTTGTAATTGATTTTGGCATGAAGAATAAAGCATTCTAAAGACATACGCACATTTCAGCCCTGGTAAGACAGCCTCGGGGCTGACCTGAGAACGTACGCACCTGACGCACAAAACACAGAACAAAAAACTTTTATGAATCCGACTGCAGGTGTAGGATTTGTCCTAAATGCCGGTACGTACAAAATATGGTCGTAAATCCCTTTATGAATCCGGGCCATTGACCTTAAACATAGAACCCGGGGAACATTTGCTCCAGGACACTTTGACACTAACCCAAGGCGAGCTGGACGGAATCAAACTGAGAACCTTCCCAATGCCCAAGCGTCCCTCCATTACTGTTCCAGTGCTTGTAGGAAACCAGTCTGTTCGTACAATGTATGCACAGCAGCCATGTTGGAAAGAAATTAGGCCTCTTCCGCGTCATCCCAAAGCCTATACCGTTTGTGCAAGGACGCGCTGTTATTGGCCAGTAGCCACTTGGAGTGGCAGTTGGGGCAAATGCTCTCGCCAAAACATGATTCACTATTCTGTCCCTATCGATACATAACTCTATCGATACATAACTCTATCGATACATAACTCTATCGATACATAACTCTATCGATACATAACTCTATCGATACGTAACTCTATCGGTACATAACTCTATCGATACATAACTCTATCGATACATAACTCTATCGATACATAACTCTATCGATACATAACTCTATCGGTACATAACTCTATCGATACATAACTCTATCGGTACATAACTCTATCGATACATAACTCTATCGATACATAACTCTATCTGTACATAACTCTATCTGTACATAACTCTATCGATACATAACTCTATCGATACATAACTCTATCGATACATAACTCGGACGGCACTGAGTCGGCTCAAACAAACTTCGCAGTCGCTTTAGCTCGCTCGGCGCGTGGTGCCTCTCGTGGCTCAAGTTCGCTTGAGACGGAGCGCCTCCAACGGGGTCAAAAACTATTCTTTATCGGCCCCAAAAAACTGTCCACAGTTGGCGTAGACGAGAGGCTGTTACACGTGCGTCACAGAAGCGAGGCGTGGATATAGCAGAAGCGGTATAGGCTTTGGTATGTCACGCCTCCTCCTCACTTCCTTCACAGGTGTTACCAATGATACTAATCAAGGTGTAACGCCCCGGATTCGAACCCGGGTCTCCCACGTAGAAAGCCAACATCTTAACCACCAAGCCAAAGGGATATCCCTATCGCCCGGGGGAGATATTAGACTTTCAGGCCATCAGGCTGAGGTTGTGAACCACTCTGTTACAAAGGCTCTGTTCCATTCTGGTCAAACAGAGTCAGGGTGCTGATCACTGGAAACACTCTGCTACACCAGTGGGTCTCAAAGTGTGGTCCAGGGACCCTCATGGTTCCTTTTGATTAGATTTTTGATTAGATTTATTTGAAAAGCCAAAACCACATGGTTGCAGTTCAAGGATTACACAAGAAAGTCCTGAGACTTATTTCCGTTGTGGTCCTCTTACAATTAACAGTCAATACGTTAAAATACATTACAATACAAAACATGTAACTAACGTCACACTACAAAGACACAAGTAACATACATAGTACAGACACAGTACACATTACACGTTATGCAACAATACAAAATCACAAGTAACATACACAGTACGTACGTACATACAAACAATACAAGAACACAAGTAACATACACAGTACGTACATACAAACAATACAAGAACACAAGTAACATACACAGTACGTACATACAAACAATACAAGAACACAAGTAACATACACAGTACACATATCCAAACAAGTGCTACCTTATCTTTCCTAGTCTAAAGACCCTCTATAGGGGAACCTTTTCTAATAGACATGATTTAGCTTTCTGCTTAAAAGTCCTCAGATTGGTTGTCAGTTTGACACTGTTTTCGAGGTCATTCCACTGTGTGGCTCCTATGTAAGTAAATGATTCTTTGCCAACTTTACTTTTAAAAGCCGGATGGCTCACATCTGCTACACTGGCTCTGGTGAAAAAATGGTGTTCTTCGCTTCTCTTCGCTTGTTTTGATTGATTGATTGATTGATTGATTGATTGATTGAATACTTTATTGAGAAGTTTGCAGAGACAAAGTACATGGAAGTACAGTTTACAATACAAGGTGAACTAAAATGGATCGACCCGATGAAAAAGTAAAGAGAAACTAAAAAATGTATTTGATTCTACAATTTACAATTACAAACAACATCCAGCTGCTCACAGACTGGAGCCTGGCGTTGAGCCGTAAACGTTATCGTCCGTGTCTCCCACTCACAGCCACAGAGCTGGAGGAGGGTGACCGTGGGGACAGAGACGGACGTGGACAAGCGAGTGAGCCTGCACGCGGAGTCTGCCGAAATCTCCCCTGTTGGACAGGGAGAAAGACAGGGGGAGGAACGTGTCCTTTTTTCGACGACGTCACGGTCTATCTGTTCGATTAGGTATTTCTCCCAAAATGTCCTAAAATCACTAAATTTCGCCACAATGGCTTGTTTCAAATGGGACCTTATTACGGGTGTGTGACTCTGAGAGTGTACAGAGAGGGAGGAGGGGAAGGGAGGAGAGTGTAGGACGTGTGGAGCATTGTGTCCAGGGTGTTTTAGGGTGTTTTAGGGTGACCTCCCACCTTTCCCGTGCACCACATGCACATTATTATGTTTAGTCCCCATAACCAGTGGTGGAAAAAGTACTCAAATTCTTTACTTAAGTAAAAGTACCAATACTGCAATATAGAAATACTCTGTTACAAGTAAAAGTCCAGAATTCAAAATGTACTTGAGTAAAAGTACAAAAGTATTGGCATCAAAATGTACTAAAAGTAAAAGTTCTAAATCTTTGAAAATAGCAGATCTACAAGCTCACAACGCGTCGCATCGCGACGCGTTGTGAGCTTGTAGATCTGCTATTTTCAAATAGCCTCGGTATAAAATAGGGCTGAAGCGGTTAATGTGTATTTTATAAAATCATAATTTATATCTGAAAAGTAACTAGTAACTAACGTTTACAAAGAATTCTAGTGGAGTAAAAGTACAATATTTGCCTCTGAGATGTAGTGCAGTAAAGTAAAAGTACCTCAAAATTGTACTTAAGTACAGTACTTGTGTAAATGTACTTAGTTACTTTACACCACTGCCCATAACATATTTGGAAAGTACAGTGTGATCAGTGTTGACAGGAACGGCCCCGGGTCGGGTCAAAGGTCATTGTTCCAGTTATTTATGTTTTACTTTCTTTTTAGCTGACTTATCGTGTCAAACCCTTTGAACTGCTTCCCTAAAAATAGGCAAAACACACTTAGTGCAGTTACTGGAATTGGGGAGGGAGATCAGTGTTGCCAGATTCTATGAGAGAAACAAGCAACCAGGTCTAGGAAAAACAGCCCAAAAGAAGCGACTATGGACCACATGAGTACTTTAACATATACATCAGCTATTTGAAAATAGCCGATCTACAAGCTCACAACGCGTCGCGATGCGACGCGTTGTGAGGCTATTTTCGGCTATTTTCAAATAAAATGTTGCAGGGAAATTATAATATGCAGATCTGGCAACCCTGAGGGAGATGTGTTGGTGAGAGAGAGAGAGAGAGAGAGGGAGAGAGAGAGAGGACATGAGGAGTTGAGTACAGTTGAAGTGGGAGGTAACATGTCTGTTTTTTTCCCGCTCGCTGAAGCACTTGAACTTTTGGCCCTGCCATGATTTAAAACCAGGGTCTTCAACAGGGGGTCCGGGACCCCTAGGGGGTCCTCAGAGTTACTACAGGGGGTCCGCCAATTTTTCTGTGTGATATGATTTCTTTTTTCGCATGAACCACTTGAACCCTAGCATCCCTTTTCTGAGGAGAACTTTAGCCAAAAATAGCAGATCTACAAGCTCACTTGTGAGCTTGTAGATCTGCTATTTTTGCCAAAGAGGTATAGGTGTAGAGGGAAAAAAGAGCAGATGAAGTATTTTAAAAAAAAGTATAATCTGAAACACAATTTTATACAATATAGAGGGGGTCCCTGCTTCATCTCTCTTTCAGCTAGGGGGTCCTTGGCCTGAAAACGTTGAAGACCCCTGATTTAAAAGAGAGAGAGAGAGAGAGAGAGAGAGAGAGAGAGAGAGAGAGAGAGAGAGAGAGAGAGAGAGAGAGAAGAGGAAAAAGGAAACACTCTCTCCAACCAGTGTTCTTTGGGGGGGTCACGTGACCTCGCCGCACGCCGCTGCCTGCACGCGCTCCGAGGCTGGGCTGCTGGGGTCAAAGGTCCCGAGAGTGTGAGCCAAGGAGTGAGCGGAGAGTGTTCTGTGTCTCTGTACGGTTCAACAGGAGAGTGTTCTGTGTCTCTGTGTGGTTCAACAGGAGAGTGTTCTGTGTCTCTGTACGGTTCAACAGGAGAGTGTTCTGTGTCTCTGTACGGTTCAACAGGAGAGTGTTCTGTGTCTCTGTACGGTTCAACAGGAGAGTGTTCTGTGTCTCTGTACGGTTCAACAGGAGAGTGTTCTGTGTCTCTGTACGGTTCAACAGGAGAGTGTTCTGTGTCTCTGTACGGTTCAACAGGAGAGTGTTCTGTGTCTCTGTGTGGTTCAACAGGAGAGTGTTCTGTGTCTCTGTACGGTTCAACAGGAGAGTGTTCTGTGTCTCTGTACGGTTCAACAGGAGAGTGTTCTGTGTCTCTGTACGGTTCAACAGGAGAGTGTTCTGTGTCTCTGTACGGTTCAACAGGAGAGTGTTCTGTGTCTCTGTGTGGTTCAACAGGAGAGTGTTCTGTGTCTCTGTACGGTTCAACAGGAGAGTGTTCTGTGTCTCTGTACGGTTCAACAGGAGAGTGTCCTGTGTCTCTGTACGGTTCAACAGGAGAGTGTTCTGTGTCTCTGTACGGTTCAACAGGAGAGTGTTCTGTGTCTCTGTACGGTTCAACAGGAGAGTGTTCTGTGTCTCTGTACGGTTCAACAGGAGAGTGTCCTGTGTCTCTGTACGGTTCAACAGGAGAGTGTTCTGTGTCTCTGTATGGTTCAACAGGAGAGTGTTCTGTGTCTCTGTACGGTTCAACAGGAGAGTGTTCTGTGTCTCTGTACGGTTCAACAGGAGAGTGTTCTGTGTCTCTGTACGGTTCAACAGGAGAGTGTTCTGTGTCTCTGTACGGTTCAACAGGAGAGTGTCCTGTGTCTCTGTACGGTTCAACAGGAGAGTGTTCTGTGTCTCTGTACGGTTCAACAGGAGAGTGTTCTGTGTCTCTGTACGGTTCAACAGGAGAGTGTTCTGTGTCTCTGTACGGTTCAACAGGAGAGTGTTCTGTGTCTCTGTACGGTTCAACAGGAGAGTGTTCTGTGTCTCTGTGTGGTTCAACAGGAGAGTGTTCTGTGTCTCTGTACGGTTCAACAGGAGAGTGTTCTGTGTCTCTGTACGGTTCAACAGGAGAGTGTTCTGTGTCTCTGTACGGTTCAACAGGAGAGTGTTCTGTGTCTCTGTACGGTTCAACAGGAGAGTGTTCTGTGTCTCTGTGTGGTTCAACAGGAGAGTGTTCTGTGTCTCTGTACGGTTCAACAGGAGAGTGTTCTGTGTCTCTGTACGGTTCAACAGGAGAGTGTCCTGTGTCTCTGTACGGTTCAACAGGAGAGTGTTCTGTGTCTCTGTACGGTTCAACAGGAGAGTGTTCTGTGTCTCTGTACGGTTCAACAGGAGAGTGTTCTGTGTCTCTGTACGGTTCAACAGGAGAGTGTCCTGTGTCTCTGTACGGTTCAACAGGAGAGTGTTCTGTGTCTCTGTATGGTTCAACAGGAGAGTGTTCTGTGTCTCTGTACGGTTCAACAGGAGAGTGTTCTGTGTCTCTGTACGGTTCAACAGGAGAGTGTTCTGTGTCTCTGTACGGTTCAACAGGAGAGTGTTCTGTGTCTCTGTACGGTTCAACAGGAGAGTGTCCTGTGTCTCTGTACGGTTCAACAGGAGAGTGTTCTGTGTCTCTGTACGGTTCAACAGGAGAGTGTTCTGTGTCTCTGTACGGTTCAACAGGAGAGTGTTCTGTGTCTCTGTACGGTTCAACAGGAGAGTGTTCTGTGTCTCTGTACGGTTCAACAGGAGAGTGTTCTGTGTCTCTGTACGGTTCAACAGGAGAGTGTTCTGTGTCTCTGTACGGTTCAACAGGAGAGTGTTCTGTGTCTCTGTACGGTTCAACAGGAGAGTGTCCTGTGTCTCTGTACGGTTCAAATGGGTGTCAGAGGGTTGCTCTGTGGGGAATGGAATGGAGCCTGCTGCTATTATGTAGATTTGTATTTTGATATTTTTTCCACCCTGCTCTGATTCTATCTCTATTATTCTTACCTTTTCCTGAGAATATATGTCTATTTTTTTTTCTCCAAATTTTTATCCCACGATTTTGTAACCCAATTTTTTACACCCAGTGCCAATTGTCTATGTAATCCTGGGCACTACACTCCCTCTGCCAACCTAGGGAGGCCAGGGCCGAGCTCATGCCTCCTTCAATGCATGAGAGCCAACTGACCTTCTTGTCACCTGACAGGGGAGAGTTTCCCTGGTTGGACGTAGCGCGTGGAAGGAACACGTTATTCCAACCAGTTCCTTTCCCCTCCATCAGGCGCCCCGGCTGACCGGCAGTATAGTGACCAGGATTACTGCACGAGAATATGTATCTATGTATTGTCTTTTAACCACTGCACAAACCAAGCTCAGAAAGGAAAATAAAGTAGTTTGAATTGAGTTGAATTGAGAATGAAAATATATATAATTTCACCAACTTCTTTACACGTGTAAACCTATGACATGACGTCCGTTTCTCTTTCATTTTTGGTTTTGAGAAAGGGCACAGAGAGTTAGTTTAATTACCCTTCTCAAGTTCACAACACGTCATGATGCGGAGCGCTGTGAGCTTGCTCTGTGGATCTGCTAGTTTCACTATTTCAGTCAGATAACTCATGAATAGATTGAGACCATTAATAGAGAGAACATTTTATTCATCAAATGTAAATACAAGTGTGAATATCGTATTTGAACTTGGCGTTTAAGGCTCTGCTGACCATTTAAGAGCAGGGAGATATACATATATATAACACCCCCCCCCCCCCCAGAGTAAACAGAACTCTTAGGGAAAGTAGAGTCTATACTGGTGGTACTGGGGTACACCAGTGGTGTAAAGTAACTAAGTACATTTACTCAAGTACTGTACTTAAGTACAGTTTTGAGGTACTTTTACTTTACTTGAGTATTTCCAGTTATCTATACTTTCACTTCTACTCCACTACATCTCAGAGGCAAATATTGTACTTTTACTCCACTACAATTATTTGAAAACTTTAGTTACTTTGCATATATAAATTATTACATTATAAAACATACATTAACCACTTTAGCCCTATTTTATACATAGGCTATTTGAAAATAGCAGATCTACAAGCCGCATTGTGAGCTTATAGATCGGCTATTTTTCAAACATTTTAATACTTTTAGTTTTGGTACTTTAAGTACATTTTGATACCAATACTTTTGTACTTTTACTCAAGTAGATTTTTAATTCGGGACTTTTACTTGTAACAGAGTACTTCTACATTGCAGTATTGATACTTTTACTTAAGTAAAACATTTGAGTACTTTTTCCACCACTGCACGTCACATACAGTACATAGCGCTGCACACGCATGTAAACCTCTGTTTAATCTGCCTGGACGAGCTCATGGGCTACGCATCGTTTCAGAAGGTTTTTAACAGTGATGGAGTGGGCCGACAGAACGACACACACACACACACACACACACACACACACACACACACACACACACACACACACACACACACACATTGACACACACATTGACACATGCGTGACATTCCTGGGTGACAGAGGTTGACCTTTGCAGCTGACCTTCAGTGATGAACAGCTGCAACACAACCTGATCACAACCTGGGCTCCATTTCTCTTAAGGAAACACACAGGTTACAGCTTTGATTACCATTCTGGATTTTATAGTGTAAACTCTGTCTATCTATCTGTCTGTCTGATGTCCGTCTGTCTCTCTTTCTGTCTCTCTCGATCTCTCCCTCTCTCTCTGTCTGTCTGACAATCTTTCTGTCTCTCTCCATCACTCCCTCTCTCACTGTCTGTCTCTCTGTCTGTCTGTCTGTCTGTCTGTCTGCCTGTCTGTCTGTCTGTCTGTCTGTCTGTCTGTCTGTCTGTCTGTCTGTCTGTCTGTCTGTCTGTCTGTCTGTCTGTCTTTCTGTCTCTCTTTCTGTCTCTCTTTCTTTCTCTTTCTCTTTCTCTTTCTCTTTCTCTGTCCCTCTCTCTGTCTCTCTATCTCTCTCTCTCTCTCTCTCTCTCTCTCTCGCATTACACATACACACACTTCTCATTCAGGTTTTCAGCCTTTACACACACACACACACACACACACACACACACACACACACACACACACACACACACACCACACACACACACACACACACACACACACACACACACACACACACACACACACACACACACACACACACACACACACACACACACACACACACACACACACACAGGCGGTCCAGACTCCAGTCACGCGGTGGCTAACAGAGGGTTTATCAGGCCAGTGTTACTTATCAGCTGCAGCACTGAAGGTTAATACCAGTATAATTTATATAAGATTGGAGAGCAGGGAGAGGCCGATAATTCTCTCAGAAACACCTTGCTTTGTTACAATCACGCCATTCCACAGAGTACAGACATGCCAGTCGCTCGCACACACACACACACACACACACACACACACACACACACACACACACACACACACACACACACACACACACACACACACACACACACACACACACACTATACTTTATATAGTGTGTTATATACTAAACTTGAAAGGACATCAACATTTTAACATACCATTGAAACAACTATTTACTCTCACTATCAGTGGTGGAGAGTAACTAAGTATATTTAAGTACTGTACTTAAGTAAACATTTTAGGATGTTTTGCTTTACTGTAGTATTTCCAGTTTTCAGTACTTTTACTTCTACTCCACTACATCTCAGAGGTAAATATTGTACTTTTACTCCACTACGATTATATGAAAACTTACTAGTTACTTTGTAGATTTTCATTATTATTACAAAACATACATTAACCACTTCAGCCCTATATATACATTTTGGCCATTTGAAAATAGCAGATCTACAAGCTCGCAATGCGTCGCAATGCGACGCATTGTGAGCTTGTAGATCCGCTATTTACTAAGTTTTTATTTTATTTCATACATTTGAAAACTTGAAATTGGACATTCTGCATAATGAGTACTTTCTACTTTTGGTACTTTAAGTACATTTTGATGCCAATACTTTTACTCAAGTTCATTTTGAATTCCGGACTTTTACTTGTAACAAGAGTATTTCTATATTGCAGTATTGCTACTTTTTCTTAAGTAAAATAAATTGAGTACTTTTTCCACCACTGCTCAGTAAAAAAAAAACAGAAATTCTGCTATACCTGTTGGCCCTCACAAATATAGTAACACACACACACACACACACACACACACTCACACACACACACACTCACACTCACACACACACACACACATGGAGGAAGGCAGTGTGAAGGAGGGATTGTGGAGGAGAAGTTAGCGGAGGGGAAGAATGTGTAATTTGGCTGGAGGTGATAAAAGCGTGTGGCAGCGAGCCATCGGCCTCTCACTGCTGGAATGCCTCTGTTACACTAGACGCTTAAACCACACACATTCATGCTCACTGCTGGCTCACACACACACACACACACACACACACACACACACACACACACACACACACACACACACACACACACACACACACACACACACACACACACACACACACACACACACACACGCAGGTGCCGCCCCAGCCAGTAGGAGTACATGTAATGACCATTATCACCCTCCTCCCCGCCCGGCTTCCCTCCCCCGAACACGGGCCAATTGTGTTCGCGTAGACGCCCGACAAAGCCGGATGCACCACGGTGGATTCAAACCCACAACCTCTGTGGTGACTTTACCACTGCGCCACCCGAGCAGCGCCCTATAGTCTAAACTATAGTTTTATTATTATTATTGTTGTTGTTTTTTTATCATAAAACAACCATTCATCTTGTAAGGACCAGAGAAAACGGTCCTCACAACGTCTATTTCTCAAGTTCTACTGTACTTGTGTGGGGATATTTGGTCCTCAAAAGTATAGTAATACACACACACACACACACACACACACACACACACACACACACACACACACACACACACACACACACACGCTCGTGTTCTGTTCTCTACATGTTTCATTGATACAGTGAGCAGTGTTGCCAGATTCTGTGAGAGAAACAAGCAGCCAGGTCTAGGAAAACCAGCCCAAAGGAAGCGACTATGGGCCACATGAGCAGTTTAACATATACATCAGCTATTTGAAAACAGCAGATCTACAAGCTCACAACGCGTCGCGACGCGTTGTGAGCTTGTAGATCGGCTATTTTCAAATACAATCTTGTGTGGAAATTATAATAAGTCTGGCAACCCTGACAGTGAGAGCTGGGAGCTGCACAGAGCTGGCTGATGTGTGCTTTATGCCATGCAGTGTGTGTGTGGAAATTGTTAAAACACATTATAGGTCCTTACTTTTTTATGATGTTTTTTTATTTATGTAACTAATACAATGGAAAAGGGCAAAGGGAGACTCTGGACATGCATGCTCTGTACTAAAATAAAATAAAAAGATTGTATTGTGTTATAAAACCGGCGGTTGTTAACTTTAAAAAGATATTCCACACTCTTTAATAGAGCGATGGCCTCCTTCGCTTTTTCCATGAGATATACGTAAAATGACATATACACACATACTGTATGCTCTCTCTCTCTCTCTCTCTCTCTCTCTCTCTCTCTCTCTCTCTCTCTCTCTCTCTCTCTCTCTCTCTCTCTCTCTCTCTCTCTCTCTCTCTCTCTCTCTCTCTCTCTCTCTCTCTCACACACACACACACACACACACGTACAATTTTGAAGTACTGTTCATGTACTAGAGTACTTCCTCTTTTGATACTATTGTATTGTATTATTGTATTGTATAGTATTGTAGTATTGTAATATTGTAGTTCTTACTCCACTATTTGAGCACTTTACTTTGCAGATTTAGTTCATTAATACACACCATAAATCAGGTGTATTATTTAAGCAATATTACACGAGAGGGTGTACTTTACCGTCATTATTGGCACGCCAGTGATGCGGTCAGGAACGAGGCGGAGCCGAGTTCCGCAAGCATCACTGAAGTGCCAATAATATAGGTAAAGCACACCCTCGAGTGTAATATTGCGATTATACAACAGTTACCAACAAAACACATCCAAATGTATTCATATTGTGGGGCAATTCATAATAAAAAGGTTTCGCTATTATCCGTTTCCCTGTAAAGAGAAGAGTTTATTTGACTGAGACATTAAATAGTCCCTGTAGCAGCGCTCTGAGGCACCGTCTCATCAACACAGCTGATTCCAGTAGGCTATATGCTCCGTCGTACGACCGTGTCACGTGGCCAAAACAACTGATCTACAAGCTAACAACGCGTCGCCATCGCGACGCGTTGTGAACTTGTAGATCGGCTATTTTCGCATACATAGTCCATTTTGCATAGCTGTTTGTTCACCGGTGGCGGCGGTGGGTCAGGCTACTGTCTGTTTGTTTTCCTACCGTGGGACAGCGTGACGTCACAGCACAGCTGTGCCATATATGGTCTAATCAGGTGCGGACTGCAGTGCAGAGTGATTTATTAATGTGATTAGGCCCGTGCTATCATGCTGGTTTTGAAGCACGGCTAGATAGCTATTTCAACCAATCAGATTGCTTGGTCGGAACTACCTGTTGTACAATAAAGGTTAATCTACCCAGACTGCAACATTAAAGTGATGAAGACATCAGCGCATTACTACTAACTGGAAAGGTGCGCTCCGCAGAGCGCAGATCTACAGCCGCTGCTTTTAAAACAAGCTTGTAAACTAGCTGTGGTTTTACTTGATTCAGTGCTTTGTGTGTGTGTGTGTGTGTGTGTGTGTGTGTGTGTGTGTGTGTGTGTGTGTGTGTGTGTGTGTGTACTCGCACACACACACACACACGCACACACACACACACACACACACACACACACACACACACACACACACACACACACACACACACACACACACACACACACACACACACACACACACTCACACGCATAGTTCCTGGAAACTATTACTTTTCTACTGCGGCTTGTATTTCATTATTACTTCCTGCTCGCATCCACGTACACCCCCTCCATCTTCGACAAAACAAAAATGCTTCTTTCTTTCCTCAGATATAAATGGAGTGTGTGTGTGTGTGTGTGTGTGTGTGTGTGTGTGTGTGTGTGTGTGTGTGTGTGTGTGTGTGTGTGTGTGTGTGTGTGTGTGTGTGTGTGTGTGTGTGTGTGCTGGTGTAATCAGAGAGTAGTACATGCACATGTAGGCCTATACAGTACAGCATGAATGGACACTGTGTTTGGATATCAGAGAGAATCTATGAGATGGTGCGGTGTTCTGCATCGTACTGTAGTGTATACTGTACATCTATACGGTCATCATCAAGATGTATACTGTTGCTGTCGGACAGAAAATACCCTCCTTGCCCAGTCCTGGGTAGGAGGAGGAGGAGCCAGAGACTGGGCACCTGTCTAATGGACACACCTGAAGTGAGATTGGTAATTGATTAGCACACACCTGCACTGACAACAGAGGAGCTTTGAAGGCAGGCAGAGTCATGGTATGTTAGAGAGGCTGGACTGTTGTTTGTTCCTTATAGTTTCCCAGTTCTGTCAGGACAACTCATGGATAGATAAAGACAGTGGTGGACAAAGTACTCAAATGTTTTACTTAAGTAAAAGTATCAATACTGCAATGCAGAAGTACTCCGTTACAAGTAAAAGTCTGGAATTCAAAACTTACTTGAGTAGAAGTACAAAAGTATTGGTATCAAAATGTACTTAAAGTACCAACAGTAAAAGTACTGAAATGTTTGAAAATAGCAGATCTACAAGCTCACAACGCGTCGCGATGCGACGCGTTGTGAGCTTGTAGATCTGCTATTTTCAAATAGCCTAGGTATAAAATAGGGCTGAAGTGGTTAATGTATGTTTTATAATATCATAATTTATATCTGAAAAGTAACTAGTAACTACAGTTTTCAAATAATTGTAGTGGAGTAAAAGTACAATATTTGGCTCTGAGATAGTAGTGGAGTAGAATTAAAAGTATAAGAAATTGGAAATACTCAAGTAAAGAACAAATTCCTCAAAATTGTACTTAAGTACAGTACTTAAGTAAATGTACTTAGTTACTTTACACCACTGGATAAAGACAACTCATGAAGGATAGGATACATTTATTTAATATAAAATGAGCGTTATATATATTATGGTTTGGCGATGAATTGGATCTGCTTTTAGGTTCTCTGAAAAAGCGCATCTCCATCCATAGGGACTCCAAATCCTCCCGTACCTAAACAGCAGATCCAAAACGACAGGTGGTAGCTGGGTGGTGGAGGGTGAGCAGCAGTTTTAGCAAGACAGCAGTGACAGCAGCAGCAGTAGCATGAGCAGCAGCAAAAGCAAGCAGGATGAGAAGCAAACTCCCAGCTTAAAGGGATACTTCACCCCCCAAATAACTTTTTTTCTATTGATTACTCACCCCATGGAGCCTTGAATTCATGGATATTTATTTGTTTTTGTCGCATTCCTTCCTCTATTATTTGATTATAATAAATTTAGCCCCATTGATTCCGGTAGGAGACACAAATGCATTTGTGTCTCCTACCGGAATCAATGGGGACACATTTATTATAATCAAATTATTGGCTTAGGAATGTGACAAAAACAAAAAAATATCTATGAATTCAAGGCTCCAGATGGTCAGTAATCAATAGAAAAAAAGTTATTTTGGGGGTGAACTACCCCTTTAAATAGAGCGAGAGCGGTCTGAGAATGAAATGAGTGAGAGCGTCAACCAATAGGAAAGTAGCGCCACGGTTTACCCGCCCGCTTGGCAGCCATTTGGCTTGTAGTTTTCTTCAGGTTGAGCCAACCAACCACTCCCAACGTAAGTCAAACGAACTAGCCTACACACCAAGAAAACAATCTCACAAGAAAACAATCTCACAAGAAAACAATCTCACAAGAAAACAATCTCACAAGAAAACAATCTCACAAGTCAACATGGGGACAGGGACACAGGCTTGCGTTGGACGCTAACGTATGAAGTGCATATCGTCTCTGTCGGAGTGGAAACCTCACATGATCCCAAACTGTTACTTTTCAGGATTCAAATCGTGCCGCGTTTCAAGCTTGTAGATCTGCTCCTTTTGATGCTTTTTGTGTGACGCTGTAGTGTGATCAAATAGGGCGTTAATTTACGCGGAAAAAAACACCAAAAGTTAGAATATGGAGATAAGAGGTTTCTGCCCGACAACAACAAAATGTGAGCTGACTGTGCCCTTATGTTTGTGTTGTGTGTGTGTGTGTGTGTGTGTGTGTGTGTGTGTGTGTGTGTGTGTGTGTGTGTGTGTGTGTGTGTGTGTGTGTGTGTGTGTGTGTGTGTGTGTGTGTGTGTGTGTGTGTGTGTGTGTGTGTGTGTCAGATGGGATGTGGAACGTCTGAAGGAATCCACACACACACACACACACACACACCGGGTGGGACGGCTGCTGTGTGGATGACGAAGCAGAGAGCTGCTGCGTCAGTGTGTATTGTCCAGTGCCCACACACACACACACACACACACACACACACACACACACACACACACACACACACACACACACACACACACACACACACACACACAGGGCAGGGGAGGTTGTTTTATGTACTTGTCAGAAAGGACCATCTCATTAAAACCTGTGTGTGTGTGTGTGTGTGTGTGTGTGTGTGTGTGTGTGTGTGTGTGTGTGTGTTTGTGTGTCAGAATTTGAGATGATGATGATTATTTGCATATAGTCAGCACAACACGCATGTGATCTCACACACACACACACACACACACACACACACACACACACACACACACACACACACACACACACACACACACAGCATGAACTGTATATGCAGCCATCCAGTTTACCCACTTGAATGTATTTCCACACACACACACACACACGCGCGCACACGCACACGCACACGCACACGCACACACACGCACACACTCTGAGTCAGCAGAAATGGGAGCTTGGTGCCACTGCTGATGAACCTGAGTGTTATTCTTCAATTAAAGCTGACAGTATGGAGGACGGGGCAGCGCTCACCTTACAGCAGTGCTTCTCAAACTTTTTGTTTTGTGTCAAGGACCCCCAAACTGATATGCTGCGGACCCCCCCCCCCCCCCCCCATCTGAAAACTGTTGTGCCAGAGACCATAGGGGGTTCGTGGTCAAATACAGTTTAATTCTGGGGTCTTTGACGTGAAAACGTTGGAGAACCACTGCCCTAAACCAGGGAGGGACAATGTCACATGATGCTGTTCATACGTGTCAGATTTGTTAAACCATTACATATATTTTCGATATTTTTCTAAAACTTTCAAAAATAGCAGATATACATAAGCTTATACATAAACATATAAGTGGATAAAGTGGTTAAAATGATTGTGATGCTACTGTATATGTTAACTATTTTAGCTGGGGACCCCCTGGAACCCCCGCCCCTCCCCCCCCAATGACACCTGGGGGTCATTGGGACCAGAACCCCATCGCTTTTAGAACCAATGCCTTTACAAGACAAATCCTTCACATCTTATAAAGCAGTGGTGTAATGGTGATTTATTTTTTTGGGCACGTTTTTTTTGGGTTATGGTATGCGTGCACCGTTCCGTATCTGCGCGTGAACAAAATACTGCCCACATGCCATGGTCTGGTGTCCCGTGCAGCGACCAAAACACCACTGCTTACAAGGCCCCAAAAAGTCTCGCTATGTTTCTGCGTTGTTTTTCTTTGTCTCTTTTGTCTTGCCGTCTGGCTTCCTTAATTCTTCCATTTACAGTACATGTACTATGTACAGTAACAGTACAGTAGAGGTACAGTACTGA
>NC_137616.1:48136436-48173936 GCF_963280865.1 Gymnoscopelus braueri | reverse complement strand
ACCCCATGCATGCAGGGTTGCTCAACAGCAGTGCTTGTTGGGACAATCAGAAGCTGAACTTTCTGGGTATTGTTTCACACTGTTTGTTTTGGCTGAAAGCCAGCCCCTCAGCGGGGGGGCTCTGGTCTCGCTCTCTATCTGAGAGAGACAGTGTGTCTCACACTGTAACTTATTATTATGATGTCTCATTGTCTTTCTCAATAACTGCTGCACGACTGCTTGAATTACAGATAGAGAGAGAGGAGAGAAAGAAGAGAGAGTGTAGGGAAAAGTGAAGGGATATATATTAGGCCTAAAACCACTTAGATAGTTCAGCCCCCCAAAAATAGGTAGGAGACACAAAGAGTCTTCTTTGTGTCTCCTACCGGGACCAGTAGTCAGCGGTTCCGGTAGGAGACACAAAGAAGACTGGTCATCAAATTGTTATATATTTGTTTCATTATATATTTATACTTATTCCTTATTCCCCGTTTTGGTTGTGGGTGAACTATCCCTTTTAAAGCAGTAGTTCACCCAAAAAGGTACTTGGCTCAGGTGTGCGACAAAAAAAAAAAAAGATCTCCATGAATTCAAGGCTTCATGTGGTGTGTCATTGATAGAAAATAAGTCATTTTTTTGGGGGTGAACTACTCCTTTAAACCCCATATGGTTGAGCGGAGAACCTCAGGGCTCCATACTGGTGTATTTTCTGTTTTCTTCTATTGTGGGGGGGAAAGCTTTAGCTGAAAAATAGCAGATCGTCAAGCTGTTGTAAGCTTTGTTCGATCTGCTATTTTCCTGGCGAAAGCTGGGGTTTAAGTGGTCAATAATCATGCATGTATTTAAAATGCAATCCGTAACTTCTTTTAACCCATTAAGACTGGGAAAGCATGTGTCATGTGTACAAGATATACAAGCTCATGAGCTATGAGCTTGTAGATCTGCTATATACAGTCTCTCTCTCTGTCCCCATGCAGTGATCCCCTTCATGGAGGTGTGTACAACAGGAGCCTGTGTCGGCCCAGGGAGCTGCTGGTGGGAGATCCTGCAGGAGTACCCCGAGGAGGTGGAGCACATCTACATCCCGTCCTGTGTGGTTCTGACGCGCTGCGCCGGATGCTTGCAACGACGAGATGCTGCAGTGTACCCCCACCCTCCTCCTATTAACATCACTATGGAGGTACAAGTACCCCCACCTCCTCCTATAACATCACTATGGAGGTACGCCATTGGGCCAGGCTCTTCATTCCACCCACGCCCCCATGTCATTCTCTTTCGCTGTAGAGAGAGTGTACAAATTGACCCAAATTGACCTTTACGATCAGAGATCTCTGCCTGTACTGACATCTACATTCGAACACCTTTGAAAAACATTCCTGACAGACACCATCCCATTATGAAGGATCGCACTAAAGAATTTGCACTGATTCAGTGAAGCTGTAATTTTTTTTGAATTTCAGAAATATTTCCACCCAGTTTTAACCCCTTCACTGAATTTAGATGTCTTCAGACGTATCAATAGGCAGAGATCTCTGATCGTCTTGACTAAGTATACTTGCCTAACTTTACCGTCCTGAACCAAATGCTTCATTTCCTGGTTGTTGGCGTGATGCCGCCTCTCTTACCTAACCGTCTCACTGTGAAAACATTCTCTGTGTTGCCTGTTTGTTCCGGCCCTTACGACGGACTCCCGGAAGAACATTAGTGATCGCCTTTGGTGTTACCTAACGGGGGCTCGTTAATAACTTAGTAATTAAGTCTTCTAATCTGTCCTCTTAGAGCTGTGGATGTTTGGAATGTTAGTATAATATGATCAATAGATACGAGCTAGCAGGAGAGTGGTTTAAAAATACACTCTTTCACCCATCATGGTACTGTTTGTTATTGACATGCTTCAGAGTGGGCTAGTATACTGTAGGGCTGCTTTAAAAAATACACTTTTCAGGGCCACCCTGGTGGATCACTGAGTAAGAATGCATACCAATAAGGCTATAATCCTTCCCTTTGGTCTGGTTCGATTCCGACCCTACTGCATGTCATGACTCCCTCTCTCTCCTGTCTCTCTGATCACAGTCTATAGGCCACCTTTTAGGCGTTTTTCACTATTAAAAAAATATATATAATTTTTAAATAGTTAAAACAGCTGATCTACAAGCTCACAACACGTCAACATAGATCGGCTATTTTCACTATTTTAAAATGTTTTTCAAAATAGTAAATAAAAATGTCTAAAAGGCTTAGGCATAAGAGATAAGTCAAGATAGGGCTGAAACAAAGCTTAAGATGCATAACATAAAATCAATGAGAGCTTAAGAGGCCGTGTCCCACATAGAACGCCTGTTGAGCTGGCAGAGTCAGCCTTCCACGTATTTCTATGTTAAAGACGTTCTGGCACGCTCCTCCTCCCAGCACTGACCATTGCTTCAGCACTCCCGAGCTCCCAAGCTCACAGCGCACTCCCAAGCTCACAGTGCACTCCCAAGCTCACAGAGCACTCCCAAGCTCACAGAGCACTCCCAAGCTCACAGAGCACTCCCAAGCTCACAGAGCACTCCCAAGCTCACAGAGCACTCCCAAGCTCACAGAGCACTCCCAAGCTCACAGAGCACTCCCAAGCTCACAGAGCACTCCCAAGCTCACAGTGCACTCCCAAGCTCACAGAGCACTCCCAAGCTCACAGCGCGTCGCAGCGCGTCGCAGCGCGTCGCAGCGTGACGCGTTGTGAGCTTGTAGATCTGCTATTTTCAGAGCGCGACACCGGAGTGCAACCAAACATAAAATGACTTGTCTTTTAGTCCTACTGGATCTCTTCTCCACTAGATCCCTCACTAACATTTTGGTCAAGTTTTTATTTGTTGACGAAAATGTCAGTATATTTAGTGCTAGTTTTAGTCATCATACTGTAGCTAAGTTTTTATTTAGTTTTTATTTAGCTTTCGTCAGTGAAAAGAGGTAGTCGCCGAAAATGCAGTGGCATGGATTCCCCCCCCCCCCCCCCCCCCACCAGCAAATCCACAACTCCAACCTTGACTTTGGAACCTTAATCTTTTACCTTTTGACGTCAGAGACACACACACACACACACACACACACACACACACACACACACACACACACACACACACACACACACACACACACACACACACACACACACACACACACACACACACACACACACACACACACACACACACGTCAACACTGACCATAAACCTTTATGAAGTGCAACTGGCTCTGTATTTGTTTAAAGGAGCACGTCACCCATTTTCAGCCTTATCTTCACATAACATGGTCGTCACTAATGCCTCGTTGTAAGATGATGGCACCGTGTCTGTCTGCTCACTATCTGTCTCACTGTCTATAGCCCACCAGAAACATGTCTACCAATGACATCATTGATGGAAGGTTAGCACACTGAAATAGAAGCTATTGTACTGTTCTTGCATCAATACATAAAATTAAAAAAGTTTAAAATCTTGCTTGAAATTACCACTACTGATGATTTCATTGGAGGAAATCGACGATGTCATAGGGTCATGCTTCTTGTTTTTTTTACATTTGCAAGCAGCCTGGAACAGAGCCATCATGTGTAATATTTGCATCGTGGTGAATGTGACTAAATCAATAATACGTTTCCTTTCTTTTTCTTCTTTTACAGATTAAAAGAATAAAACCCCAAAGGCAACAAAATGATATATTCATGAGTTTCACAGAACACAGCGCATGTGAGTGCAGGTAAGAACCTATTAGCACCACACATACAAACACACTGAAATACCACACAGCAGCAATACACACATACAAACACACTGAAATACCACACAGCAGCAATACACACATACATACACACTGAAATACCACACAGCAGCAATACACACATACATACACACTGAAATACCACACAGTGGCAATACACACATGCTAACACACTGAAATACTAAGAAATGTCCACCACCCATACATACACACACACACACACACACACACACACACACACACACACACACACACACACACACACACACACACACACACACACACACACACACACACACACACACACACACACACACACACACGCACACACATACACACACACACATACACACACACACACTGGAATACTAAGAACCTATGTCCACCACTCATACAAACACACTGAAATACCACTTATGTGTGGACACTAAAGATTTAGTCATTTCACTAAAGAAGGTCTGACCAACCACAACGGTGCCGTGGGAAAAATCTGAAAATATCCGATCTACAAGCTTACAGTGTGTCACATCGTGACACATTGTGAGCTTGGAGCTTAGCTATTTTTGCTAATCGATTTGATTACATTTTAATTGATTAAATCATATCAATTAGTTTGATTAACCTTGTCAGAGAACTGTGAGGGCAGTGTATTAAAAAAAAAGCATTTCAATTAACCATTCATTAATCTTAATTGAGGCAAAAGTTGTAAATAATGGTGATGATGAAGTCACATCACTCATCCCTAGTGTAGCTGTACCTTTATGTAACAGGGCAGGAGTTCAGCCTGTCACAGTCAGTTTGGTTTTACTGCACACTACGTACAACTAGATATCATCGCTCTGCTCTCTTTGTCTGTAACTCTAAAAGCACGGCACAGGTTCAAGCAGATCCTCCATGTTGCTTCAATTTATCATCATCAGTGTTGGTTGGAAACCTTGTGTGTATGGACAAAATAACCTTATTAGTTCCAGTGGATCCCATGTAGTTATTATCTAGTCCCACACTCTTGTTAAAGGTAGGGCAAGTGATATGTTTGGGTTAAAACAAAAAGGGTTTTGTTAAAAGTTTAAAGCTCTCTGTTCTGACAGTAATCATTACTGTATAGAGTGTTTGTTCAGTAACAGTAGTCTCCCTGTCTCTACAGCTCTTTAATAAACAGAAAATACATTTTCAGGTAGGTGACAACATTTCAGCCAATCAGGAGAGAGTACCCATTTATCAGCTTAATTCTTTATAGTGTTCCAGTTCCAATGTTGTATCTGCTCATTTCTTTGTGTCATCACTTCCAATTTCACTTGTTTAATCTTTTGAGTTCTCTATCCTGATTGGATACAATTGGTATCCCGACCTGAAAATGCATTTGTTTGTTTACTAAAGAGCTGGAGAGACACGGAGACTCCTGTCACTGAACACACACTCTATAGAGCATCGCAGTTGCGGCCACTTCCGGGTTCCACTGCAAAATACTCAATGCATTTTTCCCATTGACATTTCCAAAAATATTGATATCAATTATTTTAAGCCTAGAATCAGGCCATCCAGGGTCCTGGTGAATCATGACCATAAAACGTTTGATTCTGTAAAAAAAACTTTTTGAAAACGGCAAAACAAAGGGTATTTATTAAATATAGTATATCATATAATTAAATATAAAATAAAAAGAAATCACAGAAAAAAATGTTGTATGGTCATGATTCACCAGGACCCTGGATGGCTTGATTCTAGGCTTAAATTAATTGATATAAATATTTTTGGAAATGTCAATGGGAAAAATGCATTGAGTATTTTGAAGTGGAACCAGGAAGTGGGCGGGAACTGCGATGCTCTATAGCAATGATTACTATGAGAATACAGAGCCATTTTAACACTTATTTTAACCACAGAAAATCACGTACCCTACCGTTAATACGTTTCATTGGTTCAATATTTATTAAATCCACGACACGCTCAACTACTTCCAACCCGGCGTGCTTATTTTGTGCATGTCATTATAGGCAATTTTCTTCTTTCTTCTTTTTTTTTTTATATGAAAAGCTTAAACATGGAGATCCAAGGTTTGAGCCTGACAGTGTGACCTCACCCTGTGCCATAAGAGAGCTCTTATCTAATCCTTTGTTCTGAGTGTGTGCCATGTGGAGGTCGCTCTGGGAACCCGGTTAGATAGCGTGACTTATTGATCGCTGACATGATTAGAGCTACACGGTATACAGTCCTGTGACTTTCACCTTGCATAGTGTGACGTATAGAGCAGGGCTTCTCAAACACTGCTCAACAAAAAGACCCCCAAATGTATTATATATTTGGCCGCGGACCCCCATCTGAAAAAAAGTTTTTTTTTGTGCCATGGACCCCCAGAAAGAGAAGATTTATATTTAAAAAATATCAATTTTAAATATTTTTTAATATTTTCAAAAATAGCAAATGTACAACCTCGCAGTGCGGCATGCTTGTATATCTGCTTTTTTTTATAGCCACGGTAGTATATTTAGCTGGGGACCCCTTGGAACCCATCCAAGGACCACTGACGTAGAGACTTTTACATACTACTTACTTTTAGGGGTCAGTTTGTGTATTTTATTCAAGTTGTTACTAATTGCCAGTGGTCTGGAACGCCACATCTACATTTTAGGGGTCAGCTTGACCGTTTATTTGACTTCCAACAGCTTTACTGGCTATGCAGTAGCTATTTTTAGCTCTTCTTCTTCCCACCTGTTTGAGCCCCTGGTGATTTCAGGGGCAAAGTGTCTCTTATCAACATGCAGGTGGAATTAACAGCTTAAAGGAGTAGTTCACACGAAAACATTTTTAGCATCTTACCGGCGGAAAGATGCTAATGTCTCCGGTAGGAGACTCAAAGTAGACTCTTTGAGTCTCCTACTGGAAATACACCCCGTCATCAAATGATTGGCTCAGGAATGTGACAAAAAACAAAACATATCCATGAATTCAAGGCTTCATGGGTGTGTAATTGATTGAAAATAAGTCATTTTTTTGGGTGAACTACTCCTTTAAAACTACACTTTGTTGACCGGGGATTGACCAATGGACCTCATATTTTTTCCCTCCTTTACACCACATCTCTTCATCTCTAATAGATATCGCCTATTTTCACAGAATATTCGCCTATTGTGACTATTCTATGGACACTAGGGTTCATGTGGTTCATGCAATATTTTACAATGGTCTTGTTGCTTCTTGATCTTGCCTGACATGTTGGATTCAAATGGTTGGACCTATCTTTGCACTCTGCTGGAGTGAACCCTCCAAGCCAGTGGTCCTTGAGGGGGTTCCAGGTGGTCCCCAGCTAAATGATGGAGAGTTGGTAGCCAAATGGACCCTTTATTAGGTAGATCTTTAACTCTTGGGAGTGTAAAATGAAACCAAGTTGGATCCCGGGCTCCCCCTGTTGTGTGGGAGAGTGTTGAAGTGTCCTTGAGCAAGACGCTGAACCTCCTAACTGCTCCTGGTGAGCAGGTGGATGTCATCGACATTGTCTTGCATTGGTTTCCTCCGCTGAGGATGTGTGTGTGAATGTTAATGAACCATTGGAGAAAGGCGCTTTATAAATGCACCATTTACCATTCACAGTGTTTCTGGAATGGGAATATGTTGTGAAACCCCTCGGATAGGTACTACAGGGTTAACCGGAACGGTCGTTACAACAACCTAGTCAGACCCAGGAATACCCGGTGGCGATCTGTTCAAGCTTGTTCTCAGCCAGGGACCACCACCCTGACTGAGAATCAACCTGGGGACCACTGTTGTGTTGGGAGGGGGGGATATGGGCGTGGTGTGGGGGAAAAAGCTTGAAATTAAATAATGACTGTTAAGGCCTTAATTTAATTTGTTAATTCGAGGTGAATTAAATCAAACCCTTAACAGTCATTATTTAACTGAGATATTGCTAGTGGTCCAGATCTCAGAAAAGATTGAGAACCACTGATCCATTCCTTTCCCATGGTTGCCCTTATTGTCTCCGCCAGGCCGAAAGGCATGGCGAGAGAGTATGTTTTGCCCCCTGTCCGTCCGTCCGTGTGTGTGTGTGTGTGTCCGTCCGTCCGTCATTCTGTCTGTGGACAGCTAATCTCCGGCACCGTTGGCTTGCTCGCAGTGAAACTGTGCACACACACTCCCTGGATGCCACAGCAGAACCTCTGCCCCAAATTTTTCACATGGGCCTTTTATAGCGCCACCAGGAGGCCGATTTATGCAAAACATATTTTTTGACAGTGCTCCTACAGATTTTGTCCAAAAATCCTGTAAATCGGTACACAGTATCTCTATAGTCATTAAACGAAACGGGTCTTTCAGATTTTTCATATACCATCCTGATTGGCTAGAAATGGCTTTCAAAGTTTGCAGGAGTGCTCCGTTTTGAACAAAATGCCTCAAATCATGAACACAGCATGCAATTTCCTTGAAATTTTGCATGCATATTCCCACTATGCCGAGGAAGAAATGCCACTTGAAAATGTTCAAATCAGCCTCATGGTGGCGCTATAACAGGCCCATTCGTGTTTTTACCTATAACTGCACCGATCTGTGTAAAACTTTGTAAGCGCACTCCCTAGAGGTCAAGGAAAAACCCGTGCCCTGCATTTTTCACATCTGCCTTTTAGAGCGCCACCAGGAGGCCGACTTATGTAAAACACATTTTTGTATATTACTCCTTCCGATTTGATCCAAATTTCACGCAAATCGGTACACATGATCTCTATAGTCATGTGATCAAGACGGATGTGTTTGATTTTTCACATTCCATCCTGATTGGCTAAGATTGACATCTAAAGTTTGCAGTAGTGGCTTGTTTTGAACAAAATGCCTCAAATCATGAATGCAGTGTCTGATTGCCGTGCAAGGCCTAAGAAGAAATGGCACCCTTTTCACATTGGCCTATTATAGCGCCACCAGGAGGCCACAATAACCTACCTGACCTGGCGGAGACCTGTGCTCCGAGGAGCACTTTTTCTAGTTCTGTTCTCTTAACCTTCCATATTTAAACTCATGTTAACCGATTCATTGCAACATATGTATGAGCAAGCACATGCGATTGATATGGGCGCATTTCCTACTAATGATGACTCAACCAGGTAAACAGGTGCAGTTTCCCTTGAAATTCTAACTCCCATTCCTGTGGAAGTTCTTGACATCCAACTTCCAAGTAACTGACAACATTGATGCGTCATCATACATCATACTGTTTCTCAACTAGTGGTCGATAAAATAAGATATAAAACAAATCTTCACTTTCCTACATTACTAAATGCATGGTCAGGGACCACATGCAATACCTTCACGGACCACCAGTGGTCCACCAGTTGAAAACCCATGCTGTAGTACAGGGGTGATGCAACTTTGATGATGGAGAGGGCCACTATATTTCCACACTCACTCCAGAGGGCCACATTGCATAATACTGTACAGAAACCTCTTATCGCTGTATTTTAACTTTTTTCATAAATGAATGCCGTACTTCGCCATTCTATGTCACACAAAAGTAGCAAAAATAGCAGATCTACAAGCTCAAAACGCGTCGCGCTGCGACGCGTTTTGAGCTTGTAGATCGGCTATTTTTGCTATTTTTGAATTGAAATCCTGAAAAGAAAATTTTGTATTGAATTTCAAATGCATTTAGTTATTCTTATGTTAACTTTATGAACTTAAATACAAATACATTGGACATAAAAAAGACTCGAATTTTAATACTAGTCATTTAAGCTACTAATATAGACTAAAGTAATTAAAGCGGGTCATGTTTGGAATTGTAACAGCCGAAATCAATGATATATTAGTATTCTGATATTAACCTGCGGGCCGCATTAAGTGAAGGTGGGGGCCGCATGTGGCCCCCGGACCGCCAGTTGCCCATGTTTGATGTAGTATGATCAGCTAGGCCTGTAGGGTGTTACAACAACCAAAAAAACACAAACAAATTTAAACATGGAGATAAGAGTATTCTGCCCGACAGCAACGACATGCTGTCTACGGGTTTTCTCTTGTAGTTTTCTAAGCAAAATTTTGTAGTTCTGGGTAAAGGGGGTGCTTGGGTTCAGAGGTCAGGGAAAGGGGGGCGGGGGGGGGGTAGTGAAGCCAAAACAGATTGAGAACCACTCTACAAGCTCATAGCTTGTAGATCAACACTTAATGTTTGTTTGTAGCAAACACTGAGTGCCGCAGTATGAGCTTGTAGATCTGCTTTTTTTTTTTTTTTTTAAAGATCTTGAACATTATTTTTGTGCAAATATTTGAATATATTCTGTTTTAAAGCGAACATGTTTTACTCAAATCTTTGCTTCTGGGGGATTCATAATATCAGTGGTTCTCAAACTTTTTTTCATGTCAAGGACCACCCAAAATGATATCTATTTGTCCACGAACCCACCCTTCTCAAAATATTTTGTTCCAGGGAACCCCCAGAAGATTTGAGTTACAAATGTATACATATATATTCAAAGATTTGCACAAATTTTCACGATAAAAAAAATATATAGCAGATCTACAAGCCCATAGCCGAGCTATGAGCTTGTTTATCTGCTATTTTTGAATAGCCAAACAGCGTAGTCACTTTCAGAAGTGTTTAACTGGACTCGGCCAGCCAGGAACGGTGGAATCACTATATATAGGCTCCTACGTTCACACAGGGGTCACCCAAAAGTCATTGCTGTGCAAATATGATGACTCAACACTTTTCACTGTGTGACACCATTTACACACGTGGGGCTGTAACAGGTTAGAAGTGAAGCTCAAGCTATAGTTTAAGAGTTTCAGCCCCATTGATTATTACGTTTAATAATTTCCACTGTGGTATGCATTCATTCACAATGTGTACACTGTTTTGTTTTGTTTAGTTCCCCCCCCCCCCCCCCCCCCATTCATTCATCTTTTTAACTTCCTGTCAGAGTTCTATTTGCTTTAAAACTTTCCAGACATCAGTGTTAACTAACTGTAAACACGCTGGCATTGTGTCTCTGCCCCACGTTGGCACACCACTGGGCCTCGGCCGGGCTGCATTGCAATAGTTTGCCCTGTTTCTTCACTTTATGAATGACAGACAGAGGGACTGACACGCCTTCCCTGTTGATTCAGTGTAACGGTTCGTTTTGCAACTCATCAAACACTAAACTTTGGGTTTTTTTGCAACATGCTTGACATGGAAAAGTTGGAGCACCGCTGATATAGCAACATACTGTTAGGATTAGGACAATATGTTATATTGTATTTGGCCCGTGGACCCCCATCTCGAAATGTTTTGTTCCAGGGACCCCCCCAGAAGCAAAGATTTGAGTTACAAATGTTAGCTTAAAAATATATATATATTCAAAGATTTGCACACATTTTGAAGACTTTTTCCAAAAATAGCAGATCCACAAGCTCGTAGCGTGGCACTCGGTGCCGTGCTACAGTATGAGCTTTTATATTTGCTATTTTTCAATAGCCAAATAAATCTTAAAAATGACACAGATGCGTTCCCAGATTGAATGGGTTAATAGTATATGACATCATGTGACATAATAGAGTTCAAACAAGAGTTTAAGTTAGAAAAATACCTGTTGTGTGAAAACCACAAGTACACACACACAGGCCATTTGTAATTTTAGGGCGAATACTAGGAGAATTCCAAAGGTTACTGGCAGATATAAAGGGCTGGAAAGAAGTCAGAGGTTATGCAATTTATGTAACGACAACAGAGTTGGGGATGAGGTTCATGTTTTGTTTGTTTGAGGGCAAGAATGTTATGAAATTTAGTCAAAAATACCTGCCAAAGCACTACATACAGTAACTCACCCATCTATGTTGAAATACATTTTATTACTGCAATCTGATGAGCCAAGTTAGTTGTAAACTGGATGCTTTTCTCAAAAACCTTCTTCCTCTGTTCTAATAATTCACAACTCATAGTTATGGGTATCATATCATCACATAGAATGTTGTCAGTCATGCGTTTTGCTACGTCTGTATGAATATTGTATATGAATCTGTACTCCATACCATGTGAACATGGTCGTGAGTTAAATAAATAAATGATGATGATGATGATGATGATGAGTAAGTAAAAGTAAGAGTACTTCAGCATTGTGCTTAAGTACAGTACTTGAGTAAATGTATTTAGTTTCTTAGTTACTCTCTCCATCGCTGTCTCTCACTGACCTTTCTTATTAAGACGCCGTTTCCCAACACTCTTGGCTTAAGCCGTGTGTGTGTGTGTGTGTGTGTGTGTGTGTGTGTGTGTGTGTGTGTGTGTGTGTGTGTGTGTGTGTGTGTGTGTGTGTGTGTGTGTGTGTGTGTGTGTGTGTGTGTGTGTGTGTGTGTGTGTGTGTGTGTGTGTGTGTGTGTGTGTGTGTGTGTGTGTGTTGTGTTGTGTGTGCCAACAGATTTGTTGCTCCACAGTGGGTTATTCACGGTTATTCACATCCCAGCTGTCACACAGCCAAGACATTATTGTAGTCCAGGGTGTGTAGTGTGTGTGTGTGTGTGTGTGCGTACACTTGTAAGGTATGTGTGTTTGAGACAAAAGGAGCCCCCACGGGTATCAAAACATTAGGACACACAGTGAAGACTGTGTGTGTGTATGTGTATGTGTACGTGTACGTGTATGTGTATGTGTATGTGTATGTGTATGTGTATGTGTATGTGTATGTGTGTGTATGTATGTGTGTGTGTGTGTGTGTGTGTGTGTGTGTGTGTGTGTGTGTGTGTGTGTGTGTGTGTGTGTGTGTGTGTGTGTGTGTGTGTGTGTGTGTGTGTGTGTGTGGGAATAGGTATTTAGAGGTCAGGTTTAGAGGTCAGGGCTGATTCATACTTACTTACTTGTGTGCTTCTGTCATGTGCTGAAAATGGCAGATCTACAAGCTCACAATGTGTCACAGCAAAGCTTGTGAGCTTGTAGATCTGCTATTTGGCAACCCGGTTAGGGTTAGAAATAGCAAGAACATGTTTGATGTGTGTGCGTGTGCGTGTGCGTGTGCGCATGTGTGTGTGTGTGTGTGCGTGTGCGTGTGTGCTTGCGTGCGTGTGTGTGTGACTTTGCCTTTCCCAACACATCAAGTTGCAGCTGGTCTTTCCAGGCAGCACTACCTATTGAAGGAAGATGAGACACCATGATATGTCTCTGTGTCTCATATCATATCTCTGTCTCTCTCTTAGATCAATTTAAGATGCTCATCTCCAATGCTCCTCCAACTGTTCCAGGAAGCAAACAGCATTATTCTGTGATGTTGTAACACTGACACTGTTTTGTTTTTCTGTCTTTCAGGCCAAAGAAAGAAGTGAAAGAACAGAAAGAAAAGTGAGTAACAGAGTTTCTTATCGGTGGGGTGGAGGATATAACAACAACAGCAGGGGGTTGAGATCTGATCATCTGAGAGGTTCTTTTGGTTCTGCCATTAACTCATTTTTGCTCCTGCAGCTAAACTAGCCCTCCCTGCCTTCCATTCTCCATCTTCATATCAGCGGTCCCATCTACCTTCTTCTTCCTCGCTCCATTGGTCTTTGTTTGTTGTTATCTCTCTCTCTCTCTGTATCTCTCTCTGTCTCTCCCTTTGTCTGTATCGCACACACAAGCACACACACGCACACACGCACGCGCACACACACACACACACACACACACACACACACACACACACACACACACACACACACACACACACACACACACACACACACACACACACACACACACACACACACACACACACACACACACACACACACACACAAACACACGCACACACACACTGTACACACTATACCTGTTGTTGCTTGGTGCTGTGTTCACACTGGTCTGGCAGTTACAAAGCTGCAGGTTACCATTATCTTTCAATGGACGCCAGCAACATGAAGATACAAATCAGTGTTGATTTCGTTGACGAAAACTATAACGAAAAATTATCGTCGACTACCTTTTTTCACTGACAAAAAACAAATAAAAACTAAATAAATATTAGTATTATATTGACAATTTTGTCAACAAATCAAAACGAGGACTAGTGAAGAAGAGATCCAGTAGAACTAAAATACACGTTATTTTATGCTTGGTTGCACTTGGGTGTTACACTATGACAATAGCAGATCTACAAGCTCACAACGCATCGCACTGTGACGCGTTGTGAGCTTGTAGATCTGCTATTTTCAGCATGCAACCAAGTGTAAAATCTGCCATTACGACGCCATCTAGGCACCGCCACAATACATTTTAGTCGACTAAATCAACTGTAGAGTCAGTCAAATAAAATCTTATGATATTTAGTCGACTAAAACTAGACAACGAAAACATTTCAGATGACTAAAATATGACTAAAACTAAATGGAATTGTACTCAAAAGACTATGACTAAAACAAAATTTGCTGTCAAAATCAACACTGATAGAAATTTGTAGCTGCTACAAAAGGTAACGGCTACAAAAAAGTTGAACTGGTTTCAAATTCAGCTACACAGATACAAATCTACAAATATGCTGTGTAACTTTGTATCTTTGTATCTTTGTATCTTTGTATCTTTGTATCTTTATATCTTTATATCTTTGTGTCTACCAGTGTGAACGCAGCATTTACGGTCATACATTATTCCTACATCAACCAGCGTTAGGCCTGGGCCATATGACTTCAAATCTATATCACCATTATTTTTTAACTTTTTCTCTCAATTACGATTAATGAACGATAATAAAAATAATAATAGTGAAAATAGCAGATCTAGGAGCTCGTTGTGAGATATTTTCACTATCTTTGCACGCCAACGTTGTCCAATGAAGTACAGTACAATAGAGGGCTTAAGTGGTCAATCTAACTAATCCATTTAGTCCATTATAAAAAAATATGTTCTAACTTTTTCATGTGGATTCGTTGATACATATAAGGGGGGAAAATGAAGAAAAGATTAAAAAAAAACCTGCTTCTAGATTAAACGGTTAACCTACAGTACTTGAGGAAGATGAAGTTGTTAGAGGTTCTATATTTCGGTTTGGATATCGTCTCTGTCGGGTGGAAACCTCATATGTCCAAAACTGTTACTTTTCAGGATTCAAAATGCAAAAGTATCAAAAGTAGCAGATCTGCAAGCTCGAAACGTGACGCTTGTAGATCTGCTACTTTTGATACTTTTGAATAGTTTTGATACTTTTTTTGATACTTATAATACTTTTGATACTTTTGTGTGACGCTGTAGTGTGATCAAGGGTGTTAATTTACAAAAAAAAATAAACACATAAAGTTAGAATATGGAGAGTTTATGTATTTTGGGTTAAGCTCTAACTAGCCTCGATCTCCAGGCTTTTATTGTTTAGTTTTGCTAAAAAATAAAAGCCTGGACCAGCGCGTCGGTGTACCCGGTATAGGAAGTGTTTCATTTGCCCAACCAACCAGAGTGCAGTGGGCGTCGCACGTAATGTTGCGTTGACGGGGCGGGGGGCTGACAGACAGATCGTGAACCAATGGGATCAGGCGCATTCTCTCCGCGCTGATTTTAAACCCGCCCCTCTATACACGAAAGCAGGAAGGCTTGTGCAGGCTAAGCTCTAACCAACGCACGGTACCGACCACCGGAGGAGAGCCATGAATGATGGCATCATGGAGCAGAGGTTCTCTGTTCCACTAGCATAGAACATGAATGATGGCATGGAGCAGAGGTTCTCTGTTCCACTAGCATAGAACAATGCACTTTTATTGGATTATTTAATTTCCTAAAGCCCTTCCCCCACACACTACACATATCAGTTCAATGGACTTATCGTCACCTTGCTAAACTAATGGCCTAAGTCACTTTTTAAAGTTTTTCAGAAAAAGAAAAAAAAAACGGATCCAAAACAAAACTATATGATATTTCTTAATCATTTCACCCAAAACGTTTATAACAAATTATGACTATTACAATAAAAAATGACACTGTCTGTCAGTTATGTAACATAAGAGATTTAAATAGGTTTAAATAGGATTTTAAAACATTGTCCTAAGTCACAAAAACATGTGACTTAGGCCAAAACAAAATGTCTATTTTGGCCTAAATGGAGTTAGGCCATTATACTAAAAGGGTAGGGAACAGCATGATCCTTTTCAATTAGGAGGTAGGCAATTTTACCAGAGGTGGCCGGTGTCATGAGGAGCTGACTTAGGCAAAAATATAAATTTTCTCTAAAAAATTACGTATAGCCAGGTTGAGAAACAGACAGACAGGGAATGCCCTCTTCCTCCTCGTCAAACCACACGGGTCAATCAGTGACACCCATGAGGTGATTGCTGTGTCACTCCACCCATCCTTTAAACCTTTCCCCTCTCCCTCCTCTATCTCTCTCTCCTTCTTTTATACACCTCTTCACATTCTTCTGTTACGACGCCTTCGTTTGCTGTTTTCCTCCAACGTTAAACCCTTCTTTTTAATGTACTTTTTTACTCCCATGGTTTTACTGGCCTCTCCCATCAAGACACAGATAACGCTAACGTTGCGTCTTTATTGAAGAAGCTCCTCCATCTGCGTTTTGCGGCGGCGTTTATGGTCCTTGCTTAATAAGCGCTTGCTCATCTTTCGACGTCACGGAAGTAAGGAAGGAAGGACGGTGATGTGCCCGCGGGGTCATTCACCTTCTGTATTCTCGTCCACACAGCATATTAAAGGACAAGACCACATTGGTAGAGGTTTGGGTTGTGTAGTTACTTTGCCATGATGTAACTCCAAAGGTGGACAAGAAATCAAAAATAATTGCTCCATTGAATAGAAATTGATCATTCAAAATATGTTCCTCATTGACTTAAATTGTAGGGTAAAACAGCTCTCAAAGTCACTCTTTTAGCACGTAAAAGAACACAAACAAAGTTTGTGTCAAAGTCAATATAGAACATCACCAAACCCAGTACTGTTTATTTTGTATTATCAAGAAGAAAACCCGGACCGGATCCGCAGATCCAGATCCGGATCTTCAAATAGTAAAATAAACAGGAAGTTGACATTTTTATTTAAAAAAAAAACAGTAATGGGTTTGGTGATGTTCTATATTGTCTGAATCAACTTTGTTTGTGTTTGTTTCCGTGCTAAAAGAGTGACTTTATCAATTACCATTTATTATTTCTAATCAATGGAGCAATTATGTTTGATTTCTTGTCCACCTTTGGAGTTACATCATGGCAAGGTACCAGCTAGCTAGCTAGCTAGCTGGTTGGTTGGATGGGTGTGTTTTGGCTTCATGTCAGGTGTTGTCATATAGATAAGAGTAGATTTTTGAGACCCCTCTCCCTCCGTTAACCTTCTGTTAACTGCCAGGTTTACTGTTTATGAGTGCAGCTTTTAGAGGCAGGGGTCCCATTGACACAGGGATGGTCCTGGGGTCGTTGACCCCCTGCTCCTTGCTGCTACCTGGCTTTCATGTTCGTTTGATGTGTTGGCTCCTGAAGTACGATGTCTCCTGGTTAGAATCGCTTTGGATTCTCCTGTTAACCCCACTCGAACCGGGAACGCATCCGTGTCATTTTAGATTTTAGTCATATTTTATACTTTGGCTATTCAAAAATAGCACATCTACAAGCCCATGTAGATCTACGAGCTTGTAGAACTGCTATTTTTGAAAAGAATTGTGAAAATGTGTGCAACTCTTTGAATATAGGCTATGTTTAAAGCAAACATGTTTAACTCAAATCTTTGCTGGGAGGGGGGGAGGGGCGGGTCCCTGGAACAAAATATTTTGAGACTGGGGGGGTCCGCAGCCAAATACATATCATTTTGGGGGTCCTTGACATGAAAAGGTTTTGTTCATGCAGGGACCCCCAGAAGCAAAGATTTGAGTTAAAAAATGTGTTTAAAAAAATATACATATTCAAAGATTTGCACAAATGTTCACGATTAAAAAGAAATAGCAGATCTACAAGTTCATAGTGCTGCGCTCGGTGCCATCTGATAATGAGCATTAGGGAGGACCAATTATATGAAGATAAGGTTGAAAACGGGGAGGAAAGGAAAAGGTCCCCCCAGGGGAGGGGAAATTGCTGATACAGCTTCACCCACCTGATGGCTGTTCAGATGGCTTTGTTGAGCGAACAGGGGAAGCTGTGGTAAAGTTATGTATATACTGGGTGAGCTGGTGGTCTCTAAGCTGACTGATTGTTAAGTTGACCATGCCTCTATGAGCGGTTCCAACCTGCTCCATGGTTCATTGTAGAGGGAGGTGTAAGATTCCAACAGAGATTGACCCCTGACCCTGTCTTGACATTTCTACCACTGAATTCAGGGCTGCAACTGATTAGGGCTGATTATTAGTGATTATTCTATCTAAGCATGTTTTTTAAATATATATCATCAAATCGACTCAAACTACTTCTAATTAATTAGTCTGATTAATCACTTAAGCCTTATTTTATCCTTTGTACACGTTTTTTTTTTACATAATGACAAGCCCAAATCATTTTCATTTTCCCAAATAATTTCCCCCCCAAATATTAGAATATTTTATTAAAATCAATTACTATTTATAATGGATTAAACTGATTTGTCAGATTAACGGTTGCACCACTAATAGAATCATGTGAATCTCTATCTTTTAACTCGGGACCAAAGCTGGCTGTTAAGGTGCATTTATATGACCTTTCTGTGTTTAGGGTGAAAGATCACACTGATGACTGTGAAGTGTTTCAACACAGACACACTGCTTTGGTGTCACGATTTGGGAGTTACTTACTCAGTCGCGTAACGAGGCAACAGTATGCCCCGACGCGAGGTGGTCACAGCGGGCCCTCATGAACGCGTATGTGCACCCGCGCGTGCGCGCGAAAATTGGGTTATTAGTGGTTTCTGATACTTTTTTCGCGGGTTTGTGACGGATTTCGGGTACATAAACAACAGTTAACAATTACAATGTTGGGGCACACCCAAGTTTATTTTTTAATTCATTTTTTATTTATTTTATATATATAATTTTTTTATTTGTATTTTTGTATGGGTGGGGATGTGCCCCTAACGTCATGGGCCCCAACGCAACCGCGTTGTCTGCGTGACGGTAGTGACGCCCCTGTACTTACTATATACAGTAGCAGTGGTCCTCAAAGTGGGGTCCGGATACCCACAGGGGTCCTTGAGGAGTTACGGGGTCTGTAACTCTGAGAGTGTACAAATGGAACCAAATGGACCTTTATGGGTCCATTTGGTTCCATGTCTACACTCTCTGAGGATTTTACAGTGCATATTGGGGTCCCCGAGTTAAAAATAAAACATATATAAACCGGGGTCCTTGAAATTAAAGAGTTTTGAGAGTCTAGTCTGTATAGATAAAATACATCATATAGAGATCTTGTGCTCTTGGTTACTCCAAAGTGAAACATGCTGTAACACCTGGCCGCCAGACATCTGTGAAAAGTTGCACCTGTGAAAAGTGCTTACAGCTCATTGTGCCCGCGGTCTGAAACTCCTTGAATCAGCAATAAAGAGCCGACCCAGATACGTTATAAAGATGTCTAGCCGCAGAGGTCCAGCTTCATTGTCCCCGAAATCTATTTGGGAAATTCTAGATCACCCCAAGGTATACGAGCAGCTCCCTCAGCCAAAGAAACACCCAATGCACTAAGAACCACGTACACATTCTGCCAGTGGTGGAAAAAGTACTCACATTTCTTACTTGAGTAAAAGTATCAATGCTGCAACGTCTTTTACAAGTGAAAGTCCGGAATTCAAAATTTACTTGAGTAAAAGTACAAAAGTGTATGTAAATGTATTTAAAGTACCAACAGTAAAGGTACTAAAATGTTCGAAAATAGCAGATCTACAAGCTCACAACGCGTCACGATGCAACGCGTTTGTGAGCTTGTAGATCGGCTATTTTCAAATAGCCTAGGTATGAAATAGGGCTAAAGTGGTTAATGTATGTTTTATAATGTAATCATTTATATCTGCAAAGTAACTAGTAACTAAAAAGTTTTCAAATAATTGTAGTGGAGTAAAAGTACAATATCCGAGATGTAGTGGAATAGAAGTAAACGTATTGGAAATTGGAAATACTCAAGTAAAGTACAAATACCTCAAAATAGTACAGTACTTAAGTAAATTTACACCACTGCAACCATCTGAGGAACTCTTTCATGTGGCTTTTCCCTTTTCACCACATGTGTAAGTGGGACAATGTTAACTTCTTCACCATACGTACTAGGGCTGGGCAATATATCGATATCATATCGATATCGTGATGTGACCAGATATTTTCCAGAGAATTTGGATTGCGTAATATTGACATATGATAATGGTATGAGTTTTGTCTTTTCCTGATTATAAAGGCTGCATGACAGCAAAGTGATACCATTTTATGAACTTATAGCTGACTGTTTTAGCTGTTTTATCATTTGCCTTTATACCCACTTAAAGGAGAATTTTGCCCCACGGCTTTCTTACCTTTTCTATGATGTTATGATATCTTAGGATGAATGGTACGGTAGAAAAATGTCATAACTCCATCCTGGGTCCGCCACAGCTTAAAACGCGCGGCAATAGGCATTGCGCTAGATCGCATATTCTAATAGCTTTTTGGTTGTTTTGTTTTTGGTGGGATCTGTTTATAGTGACAGAACACTATGCCAAGTGATTGTCTTGAATGCGCCCCACCGGAAGTCTCGCTAGACCAGATTGAAATCTCGAGATTTTAATCTCGTCTAGCGAGATTTTTTTCTACTGTACCATTCATCCTAGGATATCATTACATCATAGAAAAAGGTAAGAAAACCGTGGAGCAAAATTCCCCCTTAAGTTATAATTGTGAAGAAATACTGTGATATTTGATTGTGTCCATATGACCCAGCCCTAATGCGTAATGCTAATCATTAGCCGCTAACTATGTCCTTCAGTGGTGAACAGACACGCTGATTCATTCTTTAATTCATTGGTTTATCGGTCGGTTCACTGACCAGCTCTTTGATGTGTAGAAAATAAGACGAGGGCTCTTCCTCATTGGGTGGGTGTGTGTCTTCATCTAGCTTTCTGACTGGCTAATTGCTTAACTCAACTATCCAATCAGCTTCACACTGGTTAACAACAACGTATCGCCCCGGTCGTCTTTTGTCTCGCCGGCCTATCAGATGTCCCAGACACCTTGTCACTGTTGTGCTTCTCCTCCTTCTCTTCCAGAAAACCCCGGAAAGGCAAGGGCAAAGGCCAAAAGAGAAAACGAAAGAAAAACCGAAACCGAAAGAATGGTGATGCGTATGTCAGCTCTGCCTTCTCCCCCTCCTACCTGCACCTGAGTGTGACGCTGCTTGTCCTTAAGCTTGTTTGGGAGGAATTAATTTGCCCTTTTTAATTGTGTGATCCACCCACCCACACTCCATGTTATACTGTAGCATGTCGCTTCAGTAAGCGCCTCTCTCTCTCTCTCTCTCTCTCTCTCTCTCTCTCTCTCTCTCTCTCTCTCTCTCTCTCTCTCTCTCTCTCTCTCTCTCCGTGGTTGCCTTACCGTTGTCACGCAGTCCCGTTCACTATATCAATGTGGGTGTCTGAGCTTGTTGCAATGCTATACGTTGACCTGCCTGCTAACCAGAGAACTTAATTTGACCGCTGCCGGTGTTTTTACGCAACTCATAATGGAAGTCCCGTGGACTCCTAGACCTGCTGTACATGTACGCACCACGTCTCACTAGATATGAGCCATAATAACCTGTCATAATGATCTGCTAGCCCTGAGCCCCGTAACAGTGTGACTGGAGGAGTGGGTGAGGATGACATAGGACGGTTCTGTTACCTTTACAGCTGTTCTGCCACACAGGCAGCTTCTGAAGCATAGGTTCACACCGCTGTGCCGTGGGATTTTGTGGCAATATACCATACCTACAGTATGAATGACGTTTTTATTTACTATATCACACTCATTTTCCAGTACAGAGGCACTTTCTGTACAATTAAAACAATATTTATATATTTTAACCACTTTCAACCTGGATGTCCCTATTTTGGACAATATTTATATTTTTATATTTGTATTATGTTGTATCTTTTTAAATTCAGAACCTTTCATGGAAAAATTGCCAAAATAGCAGATCTATAAGCTCACAAAGCATCATAATGTGACACACTGTGAGCTTATGCGGATCATCTTTTTTTCACCACTTTTGAACATATTGAAACAGGGCATAAGTGAAAACTTTTATTTTATTTTGTATTTAGTGAATCTAAATAAGCGTTTTTGTTGACCGTGTCATTTCGGTGTGTGTGTGTGTGTGTGTGTGTGTGTGTGTGTGTGTGTGTGTGTGTGTGTGTGTGTGTGTGTGTGTGTGTGTGTGTGTGTGTGTGTGTGTGTGTGCCTGCCTGTGCGCCTGTGCCTTCCTTCCTTCCTTTAGGCACCAAATAGTTTTAAAAAGCAGCGTTCTAGAGAGAATAACTGGCTCTGTTCAGACTGGCCGCTGTACGTAGAGATAAGCTGAACCTTCTGCAGAAAGTCAAACAAAACAACAACATGGTCCCACCACCAGCATGTGCTTTGCAGAGAGCAGCTTCCAGCTAATCCACTATCTGTGTTGGAATCACTGTGTGTTCACTGTTGAGTCTGTGTGGCTGTGCTGTGTCTCGTACCGTCTGCCACCTCCTCTGTGTTCCTTTTATCCACACAAAACAGATTTTTTTTTACAGTCTCAACACCATGCTGGTACTTTTTCTATGTGATGTCTAAGATATGAGCCATGATGACTATCTGCTGACTGTTTTGTTTCGTGTTTTGGGGGAGGAGGGGAGATGGGTTATGTAAACCAACAAATTGTTTGGCCGTTTGTTGATGATGTTTGTTTGTTTGTTTTCGTTTTGTTTTTATTCTGTGTCGCCGCCGCCTTTTGTTGGGGCTTCGACAACAACGACATATAACGGTATAAAAAGGAGCTCTGTGTGTTTTTGCTCGAAAAGAGATGAAGAGATGTTGTTGATGTGATGTTTTATCAGTTGGTCTTTGATGTGAAGCAATTGGTTTTCTTCATTGGCATTGTTATACAGTTAGCTTAGCCACTTGAACCCTAGCGTCCATATTCTGGGGTGAAATTTTGCCTAAAAATAGTCGATCTACAAGCTCAAAATGCGTCGCGTTCGCGACGCATTGTGAGCTTGTAGATCAGCTATTTTTTTTTCCAGTTCAGTCCAGTTCTCTGAGACCGGAGGGGCTTGAGTGTTCTACCACTTAAAGGGATAGTTCACCCCCTAAAAGATGTTTTTCCTATCGATTAGTCACCCCATTGAGACTTGAATTGATGGATATTTTTTAGTTTTTGTCTCATTCCTAAACCAATAATTTGATGACCAGCGGAAAAGTAGGCAGCGGTAGGAGACACAAAGGAGACTTTTTGTGTCTCCTACCGAAATCGCTGCCGGTCATCAAATTATTGTCTTAGGAATGAGACAAAAACAAGAAATATCCATTAATTCAAGTCTCAACTATCCCTTGAAACCCTGTATATGGTTGAGTGGAGTCCCTCAGGGCTCTATGCGAGTTTTCTGTTATTGTGGGGACAGCTTTTGCTGTGCATGTAGATCTGCTATTTTCTGCTAAATCTTTCCCCACATTACGGATGCTGGGTTTAACCCATTAAGACCTGGGGTGATTCTAAAAAAAAATAATGGAAAAAAAATATAAAAACTTTTTTTACAAGAATTTTCAAAAATAGCAGATCTACAAGCTCATTGTATATCTGCTATTTTTGAATAGCCAAAGAGATCTAAAGTGACACAGATGCGTTCCAGGTCTTAAAGGGTTTAAGTGTTTAAGATCAGAGCCGTGGCCTTGGCAGTCTCTCCAGACAAACTGTTGGCTCGCCCACAATTTTCAAACGCTTCTGCCTTTTTGCACAACAGTTTGCACATCGTTGCCGCTTCCGTTTTTTTGCCTTTGCAGTCGCGTTAAATAAGTTCCCTCTGGAAATCAAGTTAGTCCAAAGCCTAACCTTAGCTCGCTGCTTTAGCAGAAATTGTAATTACATCTCGTTTTATTTTGAAATACATTTTGAATGGAATGGAATTGGCGAACAATCCTGTGCACGGCTTCTGGTCGCCGTGGTTACACAGACTCTTTGTAGCGTTGGAAGATTGTGGAAGAGCCGTCTGCCTTGAGAGACTATAGTACTACAGGTACTGTCCACGGTCTGACCTCTGTGAATCACAAGTTTAATGATCTGTGTACGTTTAACATCAATTTAATGTTTCCTCGTCGAGGGAATTTTTTTTTCTTTTCCTTCCAATAATTCAATAAAGTCAGATGTTTTATCACGGAGCACTGAGCAGACCCTCGAGTCTTCTTTATCAGATCCATATCGACTGCAAACAACGCAATGGTCAAATGAGCCGTCATCCATCTGCTTTGGGAGCACGTCTGCTGTTCTGTGTGGCATGTTGTGGTCCTAAAAGCTTTGTTCATGCATGTTCTAACGCCTAATTTATACCTCGTCGTGCGGCAGTGTCGCTCTGAGAATACAGCCGATCCACAAGCTCGTCAGAGCTTATAGATGAGCTACGTTCGACGCGGCACACCCCTGCACGACGACGTGTAAATCACGCTTTATACGGACTGTTGGAGGCATCTGTGAGCAACCCAATCAACGACCCCTCCTCCACTCCCGCCCCCTCCCTCCCTCCCTCCCTCCGGCGGGCGGTAACGAGACCCCTTGTCAACATTGGGGGACAGGGTTCAGGGCCGTGACGAGTGACACCGAGAGAGAGAGTGAGGGAGAGAGAGGGTGTCCGTGGTGGGGTTGGGTTTTAATTTGTGCTGCTTGGAACTGTGGCCTGACCTATATGTGCGTGGGAACCGCTGTCACGTGGCTAAAGCTACTGTCACAGCCCCGTCTGGCACACCTGGCACACCTGGCACACTGGCCAGCGCAAGTTGCAGCATGTGATGCTAGGGTCGACAGGTAATGCTTCTGGTGGCAAAAAGTAGAGAGTAATAGTCTCTCTCTCTCTCTCTCTGTCTCTCTGTCTCTCTCTCTGTCTCTCTCTCTGTCTCTCTCTCTGCAGTGTGTGTGAGCCGTGTTGTGACCACTGCTCAGAGAGGAGGAAGCGGCTGTTCCTTCAGGACCCAGTGACCTGCCAGTGCTCCTGCAAACACACCGACGAATACTGCAAAGAAAAACACCTCGAGCTCAACGAGCGGACCTGCAAGTATGTGCTGTGTGTGGGTGTGTGTGTGTGTGTGTGTGTGTGTGTGTGTGTGTGTGTGTGTGTGTGTGTGTGTGTGTGTGTGTGTGTGTGTGTGTGTGTGTGTGTGTGTAAATGGGAGATTAAACATGTGTAACAGTATGGGTGCTCTGGTGGTGCGGGGGGGGGGTGGGGGGTGGGGTGGGGTGTGTGAAGTACCTGTACACCACAGCGGAGACTCCAGGTTTGAATCCTCCGCGGTGCCCCCGGCCGTCTGGGGAAGTCAGGAATTTGCTTAACGACTAAATTGTGAGAAAACCGAGGAAAGAGAATTGGCTGTAATCTAATTTCAAGTAGAAAACAAACATGTTTATGGCCTGTGTCTCTCTCTCTCTAGATGTGACAAGCCGAGGAGATGAGAGAGCTGGGAGCAGAAACCAGATGAAACCAGACAAAATGAAGGAATATCCCAGAGAAACTTCACACACAGCACTTTGAACCTTTGAACTGTAAGCTCTTCCTCTCTGTGGAAAGCATTCCCCTGGACTGAGACACGGCAGAGAGCGAAACCAAACGGAGAGAGAGAGACTCCACGAACTTGACCGAACGCGTTCGTCATATTGTAATATCTGCGTGTAAATACCATGAAAAAAAAGTACAGAATGTGTATGCTGCTAAGTAAACCATTATCTAAAAAACCCGTCCCCCCCCGACACACGGCTGCCATGTGGTGTTGCATCTTTAACTGGTTTTAACGGGCCTACGTTGTCGTCTGTGGTCCTTGTTGTCAATTCATTTTTATGCAAAATTACTTCACTGGATTATGAGTCTATACTGTCGTTGTGCGTCAATCATAAAAGACAAAAACCTCTCACTCTCACGTATGCGGTAAGCGATGAAACAGAGGGGTGAGGTTTAAGAAGACATGGGGAGCTTTTCCCCCCAAAAAACGACAGTCTGGGCTTCTTCATCCATGGACTTCTGCGTTGGGGGGGGGACTCTCGTAGCACCCGCCAGAAGGACAGCCAATGGGGGGAAAACTGCGGGAATCGTTCAGTCTTCGTGGTGTCACTTCCTTTTTTCATGCGAGAAGGTCGTGAGACTTGACGCCGGCCATTAAGACGATGTCGTTTTGATCGCGGTATAAAACGGTCTGCATTTCTAGAGCGCCCTTTTATTCAAAGTGCGTGGCGCTCCAGGCTCCGCCCCCTTCCACGCCGCCGCCGGGCTAGCGGAGGCACCGACCATGTCTTTTGCTCAAAGGACACTTCAACGCCAAGCCAGGAGGAGGAGCGGGGGGAATCGAACCGGGAAACCTTACGGTTTGCCAGACGGCTGTTCTATACCTCCTGAGCAAACTGCCAACCGATCACACGGATGATTGGCCTGCAGGAGAAGAGCATCTGGAGTGCCATATATAGAATATATTATATTTCTAAAGGGATATCATTATAGCTTATATTGGTACACTATAAAATCCTCAGAGCTCATTTAACTCTGAGAGTGCACAGAATGCAAATACATTGTGTGCATTTTCGGAGTTACACGTGGATAAAATAAGGATTTTAGTGTGTATAGCCTCTGTGAAAAAACCACTGAAAACAATATACTGTAGTTTGATTCCAGAAATTTGAAAAAAACGCTTCTTAAATTATTGTTTTTGTGTTGTTGTTTTTTTTTGTTTAGGTTTTGGGAAGGGGGAGGTGGTTCGACAACGTAATCTTGTCTTGCAGTTGAACTTAACACAGAAACACATCAATAACTGAACCCTTTTCTCTCGTACTTGTACATAGGTAATATCTCCCTCATGCCATAGTCCCCGCTACATAATTTATAATGCTATAGAGTATTTTTTCAGTATTCAGTCTTCTACCCATATTTAATTTGATCTATTTATATATATATATATATACAGTGTTAGGGTACCTGTGGTTTGTCCCATCTCCCCTTTTCTTCTCTCCTCGTCGGCGGCATCAGTCTGCCTCGCTTTGTGCTTTTTTTTAAGAAAGAAAGAAAAAGAAAGCTATATTGTGTAAACATTCCCAAAATGGATCATTTGTATTGATGCTCTCTGTTCTGCATTGTTCCACCTTTCTTTATATGAGGGTGTAGGTGCTGTATGTTAACTTCTTGTACCTTTCGCTATGGCCTTTGTGTGTGTGTGTGTGTGTGTGTGTGTGTGCGTGTGTGCGTGTGTGTTCTTCGTGTTATTTGTGCATGCGTGTATGCATACATGCTTTCATGTGTGTGTGTGTGTGTGTGTGTGTGTGGTGTGTGTGTGTGTGTGTGTGTGTGTGTGTGTGTGTGCGTGTGCGTGTGTGTGTTTGTGGTACGGTGTGTGGTTGTAAGTACTGTATGTACCAGGCCTACGCCAGTGGTGGAAAAAGTACTACATTTTTTTACTCAACTAAAAGTATCAATACCACAATGTAGAAATACTCCTATACAAGTAAAAGTCCAGAATTCTAAATTCTGAAATGTACTCTCTCTCACTAGTAAAAGTACAAAAGTATTGGTCAAAATATACTTAAAGTACAAAAGTAAAATTACTCATTACGGAGAATGCCCCATTTCACAAGTTTTCAAATGTATAACAATCTTTTGAAAATAGCAGATCTACAAGCTGACAATGCGTCGCATCGCAACGCATTGTCAGCTTGTAGATCGGCTATTTTCAATGGCCGAAATGTGTATAGGGCCGAAGTGGGTAATGAATGTTTTGTAGAAGTTAAAGTACTGAATTAAATAAAAAATTCAGTACTTAAAAATAAAAAAATACTGTACCTCAAATGTGTACCTAAGTACAGTACTTGAGTAAATGTACTTAGTTACTTTACACCACTGGCCTACGCCTGTCCCGAATCCCCCCCCCCCCCCCCCACCGAGCTACAGAATAAACTACTGCTCCGCATGCTCTCAGCATACTGAACCACCAGGAACGCCACCATGTGAAGTCGGGATAAATAGCAAAACTTGCAAACTTTCTGCCATCATCATCATCATCAGCCTTTTGAATCCACGATACTAGTACTTAACTGTTTCCTCTTCAATATTAACACGTTTCTTCTGTGTATGTAAAGTAGTAAAAAAGCATATTTATTTTCAAATTATATTGTTTTTTATATAAAATAAGGAAAAGGGGTGCTGTGTTGTGAATGCTGTGTGTGTTTTAAGAGGTTCTTAACGAGGGTATAGATGCGTGGTGGTCTGCGTGCAGTGGTGGAAAAAGTACTCAATTGCTTTACTTAAGTATCAATACTGCAATGTAGAAATACTCTGTTTCAAGTAAAAGTCTGGAATTAAACATGTACTTGAGTAAAAGTAAAAGTACTCATGCAGAATGTCCCATTTCAAGTTTTCAAATGTATAAAAATCGTTTGAAAATAGCAGATCTACAAGCTCACAATGCGTCGCATCGCGACGCATTGTGAGCTTGTAGATCGGCTATTTTCAAATGGACGAAATGTATACAAAGTGGTTAATGTAGGTTTTGTAATAATAATCAAAATCTACAAACAAACTAGTAACTAAAGTGTGGAGTAGAAGTAAAAGTATTGGAAATTGGAAATACTCAAGTAAAGTACAAATACCTCAACATTTTAATTAAGTACAGTACTTAAGTATATGTTACTTTCCACCACTGTCTGCGTTGGGCGAGATGGAGACACGAGGACATAACAACGTGTTGGGAGTCTCTGCCGAGGTGTGTTGGCCAGAAAACGTAACTAATGAAGTCCTGCACGCTTTTAATGGAAAGACGGGCAGATATACAGCCTTGTGAATAAAAAAGGCACTTTGAAGCAGAGTGTGCAGTGATTTCATCTTTTACGTGGTGGAACAGCAGAGAGTAGCCCTGCCTGAAGAACCAGGAGCCAATCCCGTCGCTGCGTGGCCCGCTGGGGTTCCCGTACGAGTTTGGCTTCCGATGCGGGGGTAGAACGTCGGTCAGGAACCCCTTATCTCCATATTCTGAGTTTTTGTGTTTTTTCAAAAATGTACACCCTCGATCATACTACAGGGTCACACAAAAGCATCAAAAGTAGCAGATCCACAAGCTTGAAACGCTGTGCGAAGCGACACGTTTCGAGCTTGTAGATCTGCTACTTTTGCTGTTTTTGAATTTGAATCCTGAAAAGTCACAGTTTTGGTCTCTGTCGGTTTCCACCCGACAGAGACGATAAGATGTACTAAGAAAATGTGTTTCTGTTGCTCGTCAGTGTTGGAAAAGTTACTAAAACATAGTAATATATTACTTATTACATATTACTTGTTTAAAAAGTAATATAGTTAATTTACTTATTACTCCCTGCCAAAAGTAATTAGTTACTTTACTAGTTACTGGAAAAAAGTAATATATTACTTTAAGTTACATAATTACTTTATAGTTACTTTCCAACACTGTGTTGGAAAAGTTACTAAAACATTACTTTCCAAGACTGTGTTGGAAAAGTTACTAAAACATAGTAATATATTACTTATTACATATTACTTGTTTAAAAAGTAATATAGTTACTTTACTTATTACTCCCTGCCAAAAGTAATTAGTTACTTTACTAGTTACTGGAAAAAGTTATAATATTACTTTAAGTTACATATTACTTTAGTTACTTTCCAACACTGTTGCTCGTGCAAAAGAGTGACAATGTAGACCATTGAATCATTTGCCCTGCAGATATAAACACATTGGGATGCTGCGTTCACACGAGCGGCGACGAAGCGACAATGAAGTTTCAGAGGACACCACATGACATGAAGTTACAAACGTACGCCTGACACTCCGCTGTCACTTTGCTGTGTGACAAAAGCTACAAAACAAAGTTGAGCTGCAACTTCTTTCTTTTTTTTCAGTGCTCCAATGACGCGGGGAAAACGTCAATCAATATGTTTTTGTTTCACCATTTCCATTCCCCTATCTCTCTCTCTCTCTCTCTCTCTCTCTCTCTCTCTCTCTCTCTCTCTCTCTCCACACAATTCCTGCTTGTAAAAACAGGACTTGGAAGTGAGAAAGTGTTTGAGAAATGTGTTCACAGAATGTACAAGCTCTGAGCTAGTAGATCTGCTATTTGCGCTATTTAAGAAAATGTTGAAACTTTCCAAACAAAACATATGTTTTTATATGACATGCCTAAAATAGCAACACAGGTTTGATATCGTTAGATAAATGAAAACAAACTACACTGGTATTATACGGTAGCCTATAAGCTAGACTACTACTTGTAGGCTGCAAGCTCTCATTACATCACATCTACTACCAAAGCAGCAGTGAAAACTATATGGCGAAGAGGCGATTTTCCCTTGAGTATCAAATCTAAGCCTCATGAGACGGGGTTAAGGGAGGGTTGTTGGGTCTTTTGCCATGTTTGTTTTGAAATCACGTCCCTCTTAGCCCCATTGTTAGCTGCTTCCCGCCAGATTAGCTGCTAGAGCCGGAGCTAATGCGGCTACGCAAAAGCTCCGATTCAATGCCCTTTAATAAGCCTGAGTCGCACGCCAGTCTCGCACGCGGAAATAGCCGACGTGCAAGCTCACAACGTGTTACGGTGCAACACCTCATTAGCTTGTAGATCGGCTATTTCCGGCGCCCAACACAGCTAGCCGCTGCAACTGGGTATTAAATCAAGCTTTACGCGGTGTGTACATGGATATATAGCCCCAACATAATCCTTGTAAACCGTGGGGGCCCCTTTCACCAGGCAAAACACCTCAAAGAATGTCATAAACTGTCTAATCTGTGATTTAGCAGGAACCATGGCTCGCTTGAGGTGAGATAGTTAACCGCCCGTTTCCCCTCTCTCTCTGTGTCAACGTTAGCTATTCTTCATAAGCAAGCAGAAACGCTGGACTTTACTCTGTTGATTTAGCAGCCGTCTCTTGACAGTTTATAAAAAGGATAGTTTCATAGTGTGAACCAGAAGTATCTGGTCTCAGTGTTCTCTCCCTACAGATCATAATAATATGACTGAAACGTCAGCCTGATTCTTCTTGTCTTTGTTTCTGCTTGCAAGTGAATATATGCAGTGGTGGATAAAGTATAGATACTCAAGCCCAGTACTTGAGACAAAGTATAGATACTCCGTCTCCTAGTCAAACATTACTCAACTACAAGTGAAAGTTGCTCTGTCAAATGTGTACTTAAGTTACAAAGTATTCAAAAGTGCATGCTTTTAAAATGGTTAAGTATTCAAAAGCATAAAGTATGAAGTACATTTGTTTTTTACTTTACACAGATATTTAAAAAATATATATATATTGGTGACATCACATAAAAAAGATGCTTTATGTCTCACTAGAATGAGGGAGTTTATCCACCAGCTGTTTAGCAATAGTAGATGTTCCACAACCACTTTTTATTACTGGATGTTACCGTCTCATTGACCTCAACACTGATGACACTGGCTTTAGATTTTACTTTAGTAACTCTTTTAGGCATTTCCAAAGATCTTTTTACATTTGTTTCTGTACTCTGATTCTGTCACTGAAAAAAGAAATCTATCTTTTCCTCTGATAATTCCATAACTTTATTTGTTAGTCTCAAAATGTAGTTCTCTTGAAGAGCTTAAGCCAGCAGTTCTCAAAGTGCGGTCTGGGCCAGGGGTCCTTGAATGGGTTCCAGGACCCCCTGGAACCCATTCAAGGACCATATCAAAATGTGTTAGTACAGCATCACAATCACTCTAACCACTCTGTCTATATTTCATACGTTGGCTATTTAAAAATAGCCGATCTACAGTCCAAGCCCACAGCGCGTCATATCTACTATTTTTGAACATTGAAGTCTTGAAAGTGTTTGGAAATGGTTTAACACAAGTCTTCTCTTCTGGGGGGTCCCTGGCACAAAATATGTATTTTCAGATAAGGGGTCCCTGCAGCCAAATAAATATAGATTTGGGGGTCCTTGAACCCCTGGCTTAAGTGCTTCATCAACGTTGTGACACTCTAAAACCCTGGATTGTTTTGTTATGTTTATGTTTATGCTTATTTTATTGTTTATTTTGTATTGGATTACGCTGTGTGTTTACTGTCCACCACTGCTTGCAAAGTTAGTATATGGCACTAGGTTTTTTAGCTGGGGAAAAAGTATTACAAAAGATTATTTAGTTAGTTTTCAGCGTCAGAAAAACAAACAGTGACCCCCTGCGGGGGTGTGGAAGTGGAACTATATACGTGGGCTGCTGATTCCACTGGTTATCGGCTTATCTTTACAGGACTCTTTTACAGTGGTGTAAAGTAACTAAGTACATTTACTCAAGTACTGCACTTAAGTACAATTTTGAGGTATTTTTACTTTACGGGAGTACTTCAAATTTCCAGTACTTTTACTTCTACTCCACTACATCTCAGAGGCAACTATTGTACTTTTACTCCACCACAATTATTTGAAAACTTTAGTTACTAGTTTCGGCAATTTGAAAATAGCCGATCTACAAGCTCACAACGTGTTGCGGTGAGACGCGTTGTGAGCTTATAGATCTGTTATTTTCAAACATTTTAGTAATTTTACTTTTGGTACTTTAAGTACATTTTGATACCAATACTTTTGTACTTTTACTCAAGTAAATTTCGAATTCCGGACTTTTACTTGTAACGGAGTAGTACTTCTACATTGCAGGATCGATAGTTTTACTTAAGTAAAACATTTGAGTACTTTGTCCACCACTGGACGTGGTGTTCATTATAGCCTACACATCTCTCTGCCTCTTCCATCACTTATACTTACTTGTATAATCTAAACGTCTGGAATACATCAGATCCCATGGGTGCTGCTGAATACCCTATAGCATGCCAAGAGCTATTTTGTGAAACAAATTAATCATGATTTTATGCGCTCCCTTAAAACACATTACCCACATACCCTTAGACGTAAGTAGCAACAAGGCAAGATAGGGAGATAAGTGCAGAGAAAACACACACACACACACACACACACACACACACACACACACACACACACACACACACACACACACACACACACACACACACACACACACACACACACACACACACACACACACAAAGAAAGATATGTATGAAAGATTAATGTATACAGTACTGGTGGTTAGTGGTAACACTGGACGTGGTGCATGTGCATTTGTGTGTGTGTGTGTGTGTGTGTGTGTGTGTGTGTGTGTGTGTGTGTGTGTGTGTGTGTGTGTGTGTGTGGGGGGGGGGTGTCACATGTAGCCATTTCAATAATGGAGAGATCAAGTTGTTGCAAAGGAAAGTTTTATTGAACAAAACATTTTGGCAATTATAGACTCCGTTAACATTTAACGTACATACAGCATACATGTATGCAACGTACATATGTATAAGATTTGCTTTTAATAGGGAGAAACCCCCCCGGAGTCTAGACGCTGCGCTGGTGGTGGCAGTGCAGATGAACCTTCGTCCTTCTCAACTCTAGACCAGTGGTTTTCAACCGGTGGTCCCGGGACCACCAGTGGTCCTTGAGGGAGTACCAGGGGGTCCCCAGCTAAATGAGTTAATAGTGTCACAATCATTTTTAACCACTTAGCTTTGGCTATTCAAAAATAGTAGATATACATAGCGCGGCACCGAGTGCCGCGCTATGAGCTTGTAGATCTGCTATTTTTGAAAAACCTTGAAAAAGTGTGCATATCTTTGAATATTCATATTTAGCAAAAATTAACTGATATCTTTGCTTCTGGGGGTCCCTGGCACAAAACGTTTTCAGATGGGGGTCCGCGGTGAAATTTATGTCAATTTAGGGGTCCTTGGCATGAAAAAGGTTGAAAACCACTGCTCTAGACGATAGAGACTTGGTGGAGTTGGGGATGGAGGTGGGTTGCTTGTTGCATGCTGGAAAGAGAATGACAAGTGTCAGAGGCAGTGATAGTTAAAGGCAGAGTCAGATCGCCTGATTGGCTGACAGCAGATTGGCAGATTAGAAGTGCTCACACTTAATTAGCTGTGAATGACAACAGAGATCTTCCATATTGAATTTACACTTAGAGCGACATGATGACGTGTCACATGTAGCCATGATGACGTGTCAAACAGGTCCTTTATAAGGGCCCATGCAGACAAACACCTGAGTATAGAGGCTCTATGCGAGGTACTTATACCGTGATTTTCACTACTAAAATACATTGAATAATAATGTTATTCGATAGATCACCAGCACGGCCGCAGGTTACTGCCAAGAACGATGAAATTTATATTTACAATATCCAGAAAGAGCAGAGATGGCAGCTGCAACACAGACTTTACAATCACGAATTTCAGAAATTCGACGCAATCGTAGACGCGTACGAAAAGGACGCCGCGAAGCGCGACTCTCCGGACAACTCTACAGACGACTCTCTGGACGGCTCCCTTGACGACTCTCTGGACGACCCCGAAGCTCACATGAAGAGTAATTGCGGGAAGAAATACCTCCTCAGAGAGCTGTCCAGTCAGGAGATCGGACGGACGTCCAGCAAACCGCTGATGGAAGAGTTCAACGAGGAGCGCGTCGACTGGAGACTCAGCTACCCCCGACGCATCTGCGACATCACCAAGCACATGGAGGTGCCCGGCGCCGCCTGGCAGCGCCGCCGCTCTCACGATGGCCGCCGGAAGGCCCTGAGGCTCTGGAGGTGACCACTCCGTGTTGGTCAGGCTACTTTTAAATACCACTTAAACCCTATAACGGCCTAGAAGGAACTTCAGGCATAAAATACCAGGTCTACCAGCTGTGGGCTTGTAGATGTTGACTACGGCTATTTCACCGAAGATATTTGCTGCAGAGGGATATACTAGTGGACCTAGTATAGAATATATATAGGGTTTAAGTGAGGTTAAAAAGGCTGGTTAGCCTACTCTTCATAAAACATAACTGAGCTACACAGAGCTCTATTTCAAAATAAATGTACTTAGTAACAGTAGCTAGCTACTGTACATTGAAGCTACTTTATCAACCAAATCAGAGCAAACGTATTTGTATAAAGCACATGTAAAAAACAACAGTCATCCCAATTGATTATAACCATAATATATATATCGAGACATAAGTGATTCAGAGGCACAAATAAACAATCTGCAATAAGACACAAATAAACCATTATTTAATACAATACAAATCAACCATATCAGTGGGATTCAAAAGCTAATAAAAGGACGTCTTGAGCCTGGAAAAGATTAGATGGAGGGAGAGCCGATCTGACAGTTCCACAGTCCAGGGGCAGCGACAGTCTAGCGGTCAGGTCACCCCTCAGCCTTGACAGCTAGTAGCCCAGAGTCAGCTGACCCCAGGGACCGGGAGGAAGAAGGAGACGTTAAACCGTCAGCATTGTAAGAGGGGGGCCAGCCCGTGGAGGACTTTGTACACAAACAGGAGAACCTTCAAATTGACTTTGCCAGACCATACTGGCAGCCAGTGGAGAGAGGGCAGGATAGGGGAAATGTGTTGGGTAATATGGCCCTTCTTCCTGGGACAAGTCAGGAAGGACTCAGGAACCTGGCCGCAGCTTTTGGACCAGTCGCAAGCGGGATTCTTTAAAGACGGGGTGCTGTGATTTTCAGTGATTTTTCCCCCCCTAAAACATAATCATCAGGTATTATGGATATACTAGGAGGAAGATTTTTTTCAAAAAAGTGTACACAAAGTGTTAAAATTATGTTTTTATGTGGACACGCCTCCAGTTCATTAAGTATACCTGGTTCTCACCTTAGCACCTCCTCCACCACCTTAGCACCGCCCACCTGTCCTAGTGCCTCCTCCTCCTCATGCCCACACCTGTTGTGTTATGATAATGAGGGGGAGGGTATAATTTTACTGTGTCATTAAAGTGCTGTTTTTCTATTGGCTCGTTTGACCCTCAAGGTTTCAGCCTCCAGGAAGAAACTCAAAATAGTCAGAGAAGACATAAAACACCATAATAACACCACCGGATTAATGAAGTTCTATCAACCTCATAGACACATGAAAAACAGAAAAAGTGCAAAACCATGGCACCACCTCTTTAAGACACACATACGGGTATTTCGGGGCGTGGCCCGAATCCGCCATTCCTTCACCGGGTGAAACAACACAACTTTCACCATTGGAATTGCAGCACAGAGGCACACATTGTTACTTTTTGTGGGTTTGTTTCGTCATAGCTCAACATATGGTGAAGCATTGTAGTGCAGGTCATTGCGACAATTATTAATTCTTAGGAAAAATGTAAACGGGACCAATGAATATTCAAAACTTTCCGCCATTCTGCCAATAATCATATTCTTTGAGACACATATCCGAGTTTTCGCCGGGCCAAACAAAGGCATCACGTGACGTTGATCCCCTTCCCCTATTCGCTCATACTAGGACATGACGTATGTTTAGGCAGAAGAATATGGACGACATAGGACGATTGCCTAAATCTAAATGGGATGATAAGGAGGCATGGATGACTTTTTCCAGGTCTTGAACAGAGAAAATAGCTTGATTTTAGCAATGGAACGAAGGTGGAAGAAACTGATTTTGCATTTTACCTGCTAGTCAAGCTTAAATGGGGAATGGGGGAAATGGGGAGTTAAGCAATTACCTCACTTTAGTTAAGGTGCTGGCCAACTCTTACTTCCCTAATGTAGTTAGTTAGGCTAAACTGCCCAACACTGGATCTGGAGCAGAAGTCATGTGAAAACTTCCATGCAGCAGGATGGTGAGCCACCAAAAATTTGCCAAAAATAGAGGTTGGAAAAAAAAAAAAATAATAAAAAACTAGATAGACACATTTTAGACAACCAAATCAAACTGTACCGTTTAAAAAAACCGAAATAAAACTACCAAACCTGCTTAAAAACTAATACAAAATAAACTTGATAATGGAAATGAGCTCTGAAGTTTTTTTTTAAATGTTTTATCCTTTTGACAGATGTACAAATAAACATGTTTTCAATGAAATACAATACAAATCTATCAAACAGAAAATACAAACTAATTAAAAATGCAAAATTATAATAACCGAGCAACACCTTTCTACTACTCAACTACGCCTCGTTGTGAGCTTGTAGATATATTTTCACAATATTTGACTCTTTCTTGATTTCTTGATTATTTTTGATGCAGTATTGGTCTTTTTTCTTTTCTTTCTTTTTGAGGTATTAAAAAGGTCTTAAAAGTCCTTAAATTGTCGATTCACTGTCATCTGCTGAAAATAGCCGATCGACAAGCTTACAACACTATTTTCCTGAGAAAGCCTTTGAAAGTCTCTTATCAAGTTGCATGGAAGGCTTTCTTAAAAGATGAAGTTTAATATGCAACAAGATGTTATACTATATAGCCTATGTAGTGGGGACCCCTGCTTTGTCTCTTTCAGCTAAAGGGTCCTTGGCCTGAAAAATGTGGAAGACCCCTGTTTGATACTAGACTATGTTGACCTTAATAATGTGGACACTATCTACAGGCAGCCAGTCGGTTCAATCTTGTGTAGGCTGTGGCATTTGAGGTGCACAGATTAAGACGCAATTATTATCAAAATTGAAGGAGCCGATATAAATGTCTACCATTCTGATAAACATTCTGTGTGCATGCATTTTTCATCCTTTGGCTACAATGTTCTTATTTCTTTTAATAAGGGTTAATTAACCAAATAATTACTATAAATGTTTGACTTTCCTACTATGTATATTATAATACTATGTATGTATTTACCCTCTGCCTGCAGGCCAACTTTTTATTTTTCAACCAAGTATGTTTTTATTTTTAT
>NC_137616.1:48121436-48131436 GCF_963280865.1 Gymnoscopelus braueri | reverse complement strand
CCACCATACAGGCTACAACTCTGCACTCATAAAACAAAGCAGGGTGGTTCTTAAAAAGGAACTATGTGAGGATGGGAAAAGATATCACCTTGTACCTGTACTTGAACTGGTGGCAGTTGGTTGCACATGTGTCAAACCCAGGACTATGTTTTAGAAATTCGAAATTGCTGAAAACTCAAGCCAATGATAGAATTATTTAAGATAAAAGTTTTTAAAAGTGATTTGCATTATTATTTGACCACACATCTTTAAAGAGGTTGGACGAACAGTGGATCAAAGAGGTACTCTCTATGATACCTTTGGAGAAATTGAGATACAACCGTAGTGGCTCCAAGGATAGATACATTAAAACCGGGACCCCTTGTATAGAATTTGTTGAAAACATACCTTTCACTTGAATACATACTCTCCCTTATATAATTGACAACACTCAACAAATCTGGATCTGACGGCCTCTGGCTGGAGGCCTACAGTGTATAGCTGGTTGGATGCAAAATATGTATTTTCTTTATTTCTATTTCATCGCTCTCAATAGTGGAACTGTCCCTAACTTGACCTGAAAGGAACAACATATTCTGACAAAAAGTTAAACTGTTTGGTTTGTCTGTCCGTTTGTTTGTCTGTCTTTGGTTTTTAGTTTTTTTATATACTTGTCTTTTTCTTAACTGTCAAGTGATTTTTATTATTATTTATTAATTTTTTTTCTCTTGTCGCCTGTCTTGTTATGACCTTGATGGGAGGGTGGGGGATCGGGGAATAAGATGTCGTACATAAGACAATGTGCTTTTATTTTATATGCAACATATGGTAAAAATAAAAAATAAAGTGTTTTAAAAAAAATAAAGAGGTTGGACGAAGGTCATTCTGCTACAAAGCTCCGTCTGATTGGAATGATTTTCCTCTATCTCTTACATCCATTACATCCTTCTGTCGCTTCAGGACTTCCCTATATTCACACCTTGATTGAGCTTCTAAAGTGACATACACACTGATTTAGTTGCAATGAGCCCTTCTTTCTCTCCTGTTGTTTAACAGCTGATGGTGTGGTGGTTGGTGGGGGGGGTAGAGGGTGAGCAAGCTATCTGTGTATGAATGTATCTGTATCTGTTGTTCATGTTTTTTATGGGACCCCCTCGAAATCTCAAGGGGCTACCCCTTCAATACAAATCTGAAATCTGAACGCTAGAAAATGGTTTAATCATTCAAATGTCTTTTAGAGCTCAAGCCAATGTATCTCTCTCTCACTATACCTTTATTTTGTATGGTACAAACATGTTCTTTTTATTCCACTTAAATTGTATTAATTTTTCATGAACAAAACACACAAAACAAAAGACAAACCGTAGACATCACTTCACATATGTTGCCAAACATCATCTTTGGCAACACGATGATGTTGCCAAACATCATTGTGTGTGTGTGTGTGTGTGTGTGTGTGTGTGTGTGTGTGTGTGTGTGTGTGTGTGTGTGTGTGTGTGTGTGTGTGTGTGTGTGTGTCTGTCTGTGTTTAGGAACACCCAATCTGGGAACCCATTAGCAAACAAACAAATCAAAACGTTTTTCCTTTGAATTTGCTGAGAGATTAAAGAACACCCAACCCAATTGAAACTCCAGTTGAAACAAAAGAAACATGCCATAGCAGTGCGTTATGGGTTGTGAAAGGTCACTCAATTTAAGCTAGCAAAGGGCACAACCGCCAGAGAAATTGTTTTTATTGATACCTGAGTGTAGGAGGCTATGCCCGGGTGGCGCAGTATAGCTACCTGCCCAGCGGGCGCGCCTACGTTTGGTTTTGGGTGGGGGAGCACATCTTCCATTAAGACCTGAGGCTATTCTTAAAAATGTTTTCTAAATCCTAACAGTTGTTGTTTTTTTATCGGAATAAAAAATGTTCTCGATTTTTCAAAAATAGCAGATCTACAAGCTCATAGCGTGGCAATCGGTGCCGCGCTATGAGCTTGTATATCTGCTATTTTTTACAAGTAAGACGCGCTAAAAGGAGCATCTTAGAAAAATACAAATTCACCAAAAAAAAACTTGGAATGTTTTTGAACAATTCAACAAAGTGTTTGAAGTGCCTGTTTCACCCACTTCCGGGGGGCGGAGCCAAAATCCGAGCCCGATGTATTTGTTCGTAGACCCCCACTTAGGGGGGGTAGAAAAAGTTTGGGAGCGATTCGGGCACTTTTCATTTAACATGGGGTTTCAATGGGGAGTTTTTAGGAGCCTTCTCCGGGGCGTGGCTTCCGGGGGAAGGGGCGGGCTTAAACGCAACCTTGACAGGTGTGTTCAGTTTTCAAAGACCTTTCATTTGATGTATGGTACGTCTAAATTGGACATTTACTTATCTCAGAGGAGCTGCACACAGGCAGTGCACACAGGCAGTGCACACGGAGACACAGAGACACAGAGACACAACCCAAGCAGGGTTACATAGTAAGCTCCACTTGGTCGGAGGCGCGGCTTCGCCGCGCCTCCTCCCGCGTTCGCAAATAGCCAAAGAAATCTAAAGTGACACACGTTCCAGGTTTTAATGGGTTAATATCTCAAGCGCACGGATTCGGCTGAAACGTGCCCTTAGCAGTAGGGATGGGTATCGTTAGGATTTTTACGAGTCCGGTTCCGGTTCCAGTTCTGCTTATCGGATCCGGTTCCTAACGGTTCCATATTTCGGTTCCAAAATGATTAAAAAAAAAAAGAGGTCAAATGTTTATTTAATAGAGATGCACCGAGTCGAAAATTCGTGGCCGAAACCGAATACCGAATATAGGAAACACTTGGCCGAAAACCTTATAGCTGGAAATTATTAATTAAAAAATATATATGTATACATTTTTTAAAACGTTTTTTTTTTACCATTGCTGTCATGGCTATGCCTGTGTTGTAAAATAATAATATAATATTAGGCCTGTCATTCCTTCCTTTTGAAGAAGTCACTTTCAGTTTCATTTTTGAAAGACACACACACACACACACACACACACACACACACACACACACACACACACACACACACACACACACACACACACACACACACACACACACACACACACACACACACACACACACACACACACACGCACACACAGAATCAACCAAACAGAAGCGTTCACAGCTGGTCAGGGCGGGGTGCAATGCTCACAGACGGCCTTGCATGCCAACAAAGTTTTCAAAGGCTCCCGACTCACACCTGGCGAATTAACATAGGAATAAGCCTAGATGAATATCAATTGTCCATTGTGTGACCTGCAGTGTAGGTGTTAAGCGAGGTGCGCATCACGTCATTAACATAATAGTACAACCACGTTCCAATTCAGCATTGCAACACTGCAGCTGGTGTTAATTATTTTGCCCTGAGTGAGCTCTTAGTGGAAGTTGTCTGGGTGTGTGTCTGTCTGTGTGTCTTTTATGAACATCACAATAGTAATGTGTCATGGTTTTTAGTGGTACTACGTGAGTGCGTGCACGGCAGGCGTACAGAGGACAATTTTTTATTGGAGGGGGCATCCGAAAGTTAGACTCCAGTGGCAGATCTTCACGCTCACAACACATCGCAGTGTTGTGAGCTTGAATACTGTTTTTTGTTGTCGTTACACCCTTTGACATGTGGATTCTAGTTTTCAAATCTTGGTTACAAAGTTTGCAGGGCAGGCTATTCCTTCCTTAGCCCAGGGGTTCTCAACCTTTTCAGGCCGCGACCCCCAAAATAATTATATTATTTCCCGCGACCCCCCGCCGTGCGCGTGCATGCGCGGGCTCCCGTGCATGCGCGGGAGCGGTTCTGGGCGGATTGGGTTTGTTTTTTCCCGGTTTTTGGTTACTTTATTTCGGTTTTAGGGTTAGGGTTAGGGCTAGGTTATTTAATTATAATAGGTTATTTGATAATTATTAGGGTTAGGGTTAGGGTTCCTAATGTTAATAATGAAATATTTTTTATCTTGAATTTAGTAAATTAACTGATAAAACATGAATTAATAATAACATTTAAAAAAAAATTAAAAATAAAATAAAATGATAAACTTTTTTTTAATTTATTTTTTACATTCACCAAAAAATCGGGCGACCACCCCAAATTATTTGGCGACCCCCCTGTTTTTATGATTCTGAATCCATTGCAAGCATTTGTTTTGCACCAAAACCACTCCTTGGGCTAAAAACGGCCCATTGAGATTGGGGCGTTTTTAGCCCAAGGAGTGGTTTTGGTGCAAAAAAAAATGCTTGCAATGGATTCAGAATCATAAAAACACCCTAGTTTGACCCCTCACATGCTACTTAAAACAGAATTAAAATTAGATTTTTTTCCAACGCATAAGGTTATGGTGGGTACCCCAACTTTCAGCAGCTGTCAAAAATTCCCCTAGGGAAACTGCATTTCAGTCTTTATGAGATGTGTTACTAGACAGTAGACACCTTTACAAACACATTGGTGAAGAAATTTCTTGGTAAGGAATTTATTCCAAGATTTGACATTATTCTGATAATATTCCCTGACTACTAGTCATGATGTACAAGTACATCCCCGTTCATGGGGCTTAAGTGGTATAAAGATGGAGTAAAGGTGCCATGTTGTCCACAAATCAGCAACAACACACACGCATTTGAAACATCCAACACGGATGCCTAGACTCTTGACAACAGCTTTCCACACTGCAACTGCGAGGTCACGTCGCATGCAGGTGAAACACGACGTTAATCATAAAGATGGACACATGTACGTTAAACGTTATGAAAAGCTCTATGAGGAGACTGTAAAAGATCTCCACAAATGCTTAATGAACTCTCCCAAAGCTGTCCCAGTGTCCCAACCACTGACTCACTGACGCCACCACTTACAGTATAGCCTGTGAGTAGCCTATTTAGATTTATTGCCTCAACAGGTCAGCTGAGCCACGTTAACACATCCACCGCCAGAGGTTAATCTCATAATAATGTACTCACCTGCCAAGGTGTTTTTGTTGTTTTTTTGTTTTTTTCATGTCACCATAGATCTTGTTAAAATCCTTAAGATTGAGCCGTGAACGGTCTGTTTACGTCCGCGAGATCTCCCTGTATCTCCCAGTGAAGACCGCATGTCAAACGGACTTCCATGACTGTAGTTAGAGCGGATTACGTTAAACAGTGAAATGCGAGGAGAAAAAACTACAGGAAGAGAATTGAGTTTCAGTTTCGTCTGTAGAATGGGAGCGGGCGTGATCGTCGAAACCGGATCCCAAATAATTCTATTTCCTGTCATCAAACCGGAAACGGAAGTGGATCAAAAAAATTCCGAAAGTGCACCCGGACCGCGCATGCGCGAAAAGACCGCAGCCCGTAGGACTACGGGCTCGGCGCTTAACCGTTGGATTTAACGGCCCGTAGAACTACGGGCCCGGCGGTAAAGGTGTTAAGAAAGGGTTAGTCTGAAGGGGTCATTTTTGTGCAATACCCTTTCCCTTTGATCGTTTGCTATTCTGAAGAACAAATGATATGCACAAATTGTAAAGTAGATCCATGTATGTGTGTAAGATGACTTGCCAGCGTGTCGTTGTGTGTGGAAGATCACGTTCACGTCCAGCGTCCACGGCGGGGGGAGATGGGGGTGGGTAGCGTGCACTGGAGGATCGGGGGCCTGTCCTAAATAGCCTGCATCAGTGCCCGCTGTTACTACGTTGCGCCACTGCTACAAGCTCTCATCGCAGGACACTGCGATGTGTTGTGAGCTTGAAGATCTGCCACTGGAGTCTAACTTTCAAATGCCCCCTCCAATTAAAAATTGTCCTCTGTACGCCTGCCGTGCACGCACTCACGTAGTACCAATAAAAACCATGACACATTACTATTGTGATGTTCATAAAAGACACACAGACAGACACACACCCAGACAACATCCACTTCATTATAACGATGAACCTGTTTGGACCATACAAAATAAAGGTAAGCGAGAGAGGGACAGTGGCTTGTGATCTAAAATACATTTGAAATATTAAACCATTTCCAGCTTTAACGTTTCGTTTTATACAAGAAAAAACACTTATAATTCTGTTTGTGTCTTGCGTTCTTCCCTTTACAGGTTCTGCTATTGGGACTGCTGTGTGTCCCCATGTTGATGTCCACGTTGCCATGCTTTGATGAAGACAAGCTGGAGGAGAGAGCTGAAAGGAAGCTTAGACACCACTACCTACAGCCGTCTGAACCTGAGGTTCATACTGAGCCTGACGCTCCCAAAACCTGTCCCATCAACCTCTATGGAAAACTACCTGAGGACATCAGCACCCGCTCCCTCTCACCCTGGAGATACATGTAAGCTGTGTCCCACTTGTTTTCATGTTTATTTTGATTGATTGATTGATTGATCGATTGATTGATTGATTGATCGATTGATTAAAAAGTGAATAAATATATGTTAAAAATATGTTTGTATATATAAGGATAAAACACAAAAAGGGGGGAGTTACCAGAGACGAACAGAAAGATAATTGTATTAATAAAATGTATGAATAAATGTATTCATACATTTCCATTGTACTAGACAACTAAAATAACAAGACAGTATTCTGTATTCTGTCGTTCTGCCATGACTCAACAAAATGATGGTTATAATAGTTATGGTTATGGCTCTGGTTATGGTTATGGCTATTCAGCAAGCTTTTTATGGAAACAATGGAGCGAATCGACCTCAGGCTTCAGCATGCTTTAAAGTCTCTGCCGCTGCCTCTGGTAGAATAGCTGTGTACGACGTCGCTAACCTTAGAAACACAACTGACTGAGTAGCACTTTGTTTACTATCCTGTGGACCATACACACATTATGTGATGACATGATCCTCTCCTCCACTAAAATGAGTAGAAGATGTGGATCAACCCAACTAAGTTATTGTGTGAGTGAGTCATAGGGATGTTAGTGTAACAGTATGCGCATGCATAACCAAAATGACATTGAACAAGTGCCCCTGACAAACTATTTCACGGGCACTTGACCATTGAGATAACTTTGGGTCCCATACTCTCTCCTACTCTCACCAGATATTAAGCTTATTGTTTCTCTGTGAGACAAATGAGCCTTTAGAAGTTTCATATCCAGTATCATTCTATTTGCGTCTGCATGTTGAACATTGATGAGGAATTATAGAAATGGCCACGTAAGTCATGACTGAATTGTCTGGTCGCCTTACAGCCGCGAAACCAGAGAAGACCGCTTCCCACGGACGCTGGCTGTGGCCCAGTGCCTGTGTGAAGGATGCGTCATCGTGTCCCATGAGGAGAACGCAAGACACCACCATACAGGCTACAACTCTGCACTCATAAAACAAAGCAGGGTGGTTCTTAAAAAGGAACTGTGTGAGGATGGCAAAAGATATCACCTTGTACCAGTACTTGAACGGGTGGCAGTTGGTTGCACTTGTGTCAAAGCCAGGACTGTGTAGGGACATGTTCTTATGAACCGGTGGATTTCTAACTTTAAGTTACTCTTTTGAGCGACCTGCCAGTCAGGAGTGTGACTGGAACCTGACCATGGGTCCTGCAACTTTGGTGAGTTTGTGTTGATGCTCCAAGCAGCAACACTGCCCCATGGAAAGATGCCACGTTTGTCCCTTCAGGATAAGGCAATTGGAAGCTGGTGTTCCGTTATACGCAGAGTGACAGCATTATTTGATGTCATCCCTGGCACTGTTTCCAAGTTGAGACTGGGGAAGTCAAAGACAGACCCGCTCAGTGGCCGTCCCAGGAAGACAACGCCCCAAGAAGACCGGTTGCTTCACTGAGGAACCATAGGCTTTCTTTTAGAGATTTACAGGCAAGATTTGCACAACGGCACCACAGACAGATCTCTGTCAAAGTCGCAAGACCCATGCTCAGGTGCGAGTCAGGTGTATGCAGCAGGTGTATGCTGATAGGTCACTCAAAACGAGAGCGAATACCAAGAGAAGCATATTGGGGGATTTGGGCCGATCTTTTGGGGGCGCTACCCACACGTTTAGCTGTGTTGCTCATTCCACGGTTGCACGATCCTTGCAAGTCATACCTCGTTGTAAAGGTGACTAATCAACGATAAAAACGATATAAAATACAATACCAATTGGTTTTATTGAAACTGAGAAATAAGCAACCAAAGTTAAGTTTCCGAACTTTTTGTGAGGAGTTCATATGAAAGGTTTTAATTAATAAGTGTGTTTAAACACTTTTTTATATATTTCATTTAATGCAATTCATTTTTCAAACGGATTTGTAAAGATGGCCATTTAACAGAGGAATATAGAATGCTGTGGTGAGTTCTGAATGGAGCGTAGCACAGTGGAAACCAAACTTTTTAGTTCAAGACCCAAATGACAAATTAGACGTTTGCCCGGGACCCAAACTAGCTTCGGTTCAGCCGAATACTACATAGATTATTATTAAATTATAGATTTTTTAATTGTATTCATGAAATACATTTGAAAAATGTTGGAATTGTTCTTAAATTGATGAAAGGTTGTGATTATTTTTGTTTAAACTTTGTTTTATTATTTTTGAAATAATATACATATGTATTTTTATGTAGGAAGCAAAAAAAGGGGATATTTACTCGCGACCCATAAAAATGGGTCCGGGACCCCCATGTTTGAGTCTCATCACCGATGTTCTGCTGCAGTGATGTAGCAGAGAAGGACGGCAGAGTGAGAACGTGAGGTCTAATACATGACATCATCATAATCAAACATGGGAAGACTTATCAAGTGTGAATAGAGCCGTAGGAACGCCCCGCCCAGATCATTACCCCGACCCAACCCTGTAACCCAACATGCCCGAACGTCACCGGGCCCAGGCCAGCTCTGAATACACAGTAGTGGACAGACATGCTTGTATCTCTCTCTCTCTCTGTCGTTCTATTTTTATGATATAAAGTACACTACTGTTATACCTGCTGTTATTGTTATTGCTGTCATCACAGTTTTACTATTGTTGTTGCTATTGCTTGTATCTCCCCCCCCCTCTCTCTCTCTCCCCCCCCCCTCCCTCTCTCTCTATCTCTCTCTCTCCCCCAGAAGCAGAAACCTCTTATCTCCCATATTTTAACTTGTTGTGTTTTTTGGTAAATTAATGCCCTACTTGATCGTACTACAGCGTCACACAAAAGCATCAAACGTTGCTATTTTTTATTTATTTGAATCCTGAAAAGTATCTAGTTTTGGACATAATGAGGTTACCCGACAGAGACATGTAGAGTGCCTTGACACAATTTGCTGTGATTCGGCACTATAATAAAGTTGAACTGAAAATATGTTTCCCCCCTGCCACACTATGATTTTGTCTCTAAATTGACTTAGCTACAATAGTATAGTGTTCCAGATCCAATGTTGTCTGTTAATTATTATTTTTTGTTTCATCACTTCTGATTGGATGGGATTGGTGAGGTCCTGATGACTCATCATGTAGCACAAGATCAGAAATGAATTTTGGTCCTGAACCATTTCAATGACATTTTGTCCAGTGTTGCCGTGTCTGCTTATTGTAAGTGACTTTGGGCTTAGTTTTCTGTAGGCTAAAGTTGCTTGTAAATATTGGTAGTTGAGGGTTCTGTTTTTTTTGGGCTTGTTTGTAAAATGTAGAACTTTGCTTATTTGGGCTTGTTTCCTAATGTTGTTTAAACCAGTGGCTCTCAAACATTTTCATGTGAAGGATCCCCAAATTATTTTGGGCTTGTTTTCAGTGATTCTGTCCAAGTGGACGTCATTGAAGAGCTTAAGAATAGCAGTGTCAGTGCTGCGGTGCTGTCAACATCCTGACTGGAAGATATCAAAGCCGTTGTTTAGTGCCAAGAAGTTGTCCAGTTGCTAAAAGACAGATTTTTCAATTATTTCTCAGACGGCAGGTTTGATATGGCCCTATAACATCTTTCATGAATGGTTATTCTTCTTTTAAGAGTGGCTTGATGACTGTAGTTTTCAGGGCCACGTGGGAAGCAACCTGATAAAAGAGAAGTGTTGACGTTTTGTAGAAGATCTGAGCCCGAGCGATTTGAAAACGTTTCTGAGAAGGCC
>NC_137616.1:48113936-48116436 GCF_963280865.1 Gymnoscopelus braueri | reverse complement strand
TCTTCCCTTGATGTCCAGCACCTGGCCTAAATGCAGGCGTGGGATGTGCACACAACCTTCTCTTTGAACATAAACCAACAGAACAGGGAAAAGTATAACAAACTTGGGAAATGCTACCGTCCGACTGCCTGTCTGAGGGCTTTGGCAACTTGTGAGTTAGTCCTGCCAGGGTACATGTGAAGAGTTAGTACTGCCAGGGTGTACATGTGAAGAGAGTTAGTACTGCCAGGGTGTACATGTGAAGAGAGTTAGTCCTGCCAGGGTGTACATGTGAAGTGAGTTAGTCCTGCCAGGGTGTACATGTGAAGAGAGTTAGTCCTCTATATATATTGTATAAAAATTGTGTTTCAGATTTAACTTTTTCTGTTTACTTGGTCTGCTCTTTTTTCCCTCTACACCAAACACCTCTTTGCCAAAAAATAGCAGATCTACAAGCTCACAACGCCTCGCAGCGCGAGGCGTTGTGAGCTTGTAGATCTGCTATTTTTTGGGCTGAAGTTCTCCTCAGAAAAGGGATGCTAGGGTTCAAGTGGTTAAGGTAAAAAAAAAAATTCTATCACACAAAGATTTGGCGGACCCCCTGTAGTAACTCTGAGGACCCCCTAGAGGTCCCAGACCCCCTGTTGAAGACCCCTGTTTTACGGAGTTCACAGCACCTGACAGCTCCATGTCTCATGAGGCCTCACTGATGCTCTGTCTGTGTGGCGGTGTGTCGCCAACCGGAAACGGCCGATCTGGGATCTGCCAGGCCATTTCCGGGGCGAGCGACACCCGCCGTACGACAAAGCATGAATCAGTGCTTATAGGGAGCTTTCACGGTTTCAGTGTTAACACCACTTGGCAGCAGTAGCAAAACCTCTGACTTCAAATCGACCGCAAATCGCTCCGCAAACATGCTAGGAAGTCGACTTGAAATGCATGAAATATCGGGGCCGAGATGTGGGAGATTAGGTCACAAGCCAGTGTTGACTTACAGTAGTACTCTTTCATTCATTGATTTAGAAAGAAAAAAAACGAAACAACTAACTGACTGGACTGGACTGGGGGGGGGGGGGTCACTTTCTGTGATGTTGGCACACGTTGAATGTTCCTCCGTGCTGGATAAAAGAATGCTTTCATGACCGAAATCTGACTCTCATAATCCAAAAGTCCATAAGAGAATTTCAACATTTTGTGTGTGTGAGTGCATTAATGCGTGTGTGTGTGTGTGTGTGTGTGTGTGTGTGTGTGTGTGTGTGTGTGTGTGTGTGTGTGTGTGTGTGTGTGTGTGTGTGTGTGTGTGTGTGTGTGTGTTATAAACCTATTGTCCACATACTGATCTCTCTTTGCTTTAGTTACTTCTTTATCATGTTATAGAAAGGCTTCAAAAGGAACTCGGTTGATCATTTCACTACTTCATAATGAGAATAAATCTTCAGGGTCATCAGGGTGGTGGGACGACCTCACTGCCCCTCCCCCCACCATGACCATGGGGGTCAGTCCTGGGTTTCAACCTGGCGGAAGGAGTGTGATCCCACGGCATGGGGGCACATTTTACCAACTGCCTGCTCTAAAAGTGTAGATGTATTTACTATAGCAACTCTGCAGTAATGCAACTTTAGCAGTGGTGGAAAGAGTTTTACTTAAGTAAAAGTATCGACACTGTAATGTAGAAATACTCTGTTACAAGTAAAAGTCGGGAATTCTAAATTTACTTGAGTAAAAGTACAAAAAGTGTTGGTATCAAAGTGTACTTAAAGTACCAAAAGTAGAAAGTACTCATTATACAGAATGTCCCGTTTCACATGTTTTCAAATGTATAAAATGAATAAAAAATGGCCGAAATGTATATACGGTTGAAGTGGTTAATGTATGTTTTGTAATAATAATCAAAATCTACCAAGTTTAACTAGTAACTAACGTTTTCAAATAATTGTAGTGGAGTAAAAGTACAACATTTGCCTCTGAGATGCAGTGGAGTAGAAGTAAAAGTACTGAAAATTTGAAATATTCCAGTAAAGTAAAAAATACCTCAAAATTCTACTTAAGTACAGTACTTAAATGTACTTAGTTACTTTACACCACTGAACTTTAGACAGTCAGGGCAAACATACTAAAATGGCCTTTGAAATGTCTGAAATGAGTAGCAGTTGTAAACCAAGTACAGATGAATATTTCTCGTTTGTATTCTGTCTTTACTTGATAAAAGTGTGTTTTTGAACATGTTTGTGAACACTGCAGCAACAGATAGATATAGAGGATCAAATCTATATCTATCTGGACTTATATCATGCACAGGTTCCGTTCTACAAAGTTCAACATCACTTTAAAATCAGGCTTTGTTTTAGACAGCAGGCAAATCACATTTGTTTCTCAAATGTGATTGTAAGAGCCATTATTGGTATGACCTGAATTGTTATTGGTATGACCTGAATTGTTATTGGTATGACCTGTATGTGTCACACACAGCCTGTAAGTAGGCTCTTTGATTGCACTGAGAAATTAAGCCTCAGCCTATGGG
>NC_137616.1:48091436-48108936 GCF_963280865.1 Gymnoscopelus braueri | reverse complement strand
AACACATTCCCTACATGTTCAACATGAAGACCACTCGCACCATTTAACATGTGATTATAGCACCCTGCATGCTAGGGGGTCCAACCACCCTGCATGCTAGGGGGTCAAACCATGCATGCTAGGGGGTCAAACCATGCATGCTAGGGGGTCAAACCACCCTGCATGCTAGGGGGTCCAACCACCCTGCATGCTAGGGGGTCAAACCATGCATGCTAGGGGGTCAAACCACCCTGCATGCTAGGGGGTCAAGGGGTGGCCAGAGGGTTGTGCATGTGTGTGTGTTTGTGCGTGCGTGCATGTGAGAGAGAGAGAGAGAGAGAGAGAGAGAGAGAGAGAGAGAGAGAGAGAGAGAGCATTACTGTAATGTGTGTGTGTGTGTGTGTGTGTGTGTGTGTGTGTGTGTGTGTGTGTGTGTGTGTGTGTGTGTGTGTGTGTGTGGGGGGGGTCCTCATAAATGTTCAAATGTACGTTGTTGGTCCAGGCTGCTATTTTCAGTGTGACCCTGATAGTGAGTGGGTAATTTGAAGCCTGTTTAAGTGTAGGTACACTCTGTGTGTGTGTGTGTGTGTGTGTGTGTGTGTGTGTGTGTGTGTGTGTGTGTGTGTGTGTGTGTGTGTGTGTGTGTGTGTGTGTGTGTGTGTGTGTGTGTGTGTGTGTGTGTGTGTGTGTGTGTGTGTGTGTGTTGGATTTCGTGGTGTGGTGGCTGTTTATAGTAGGTGTATCTGGTGTGTGTCTTCAAGTGTTTAAATGTGTGTGTGTGTGTATATATATATATAGTTCTGGTTTATCTGTGTGCATGTGCATGCATGCGTGTGTGTGTGTGTGTGTGTGTGTGTGTGTGTGTGTGTGTGTGTGTGTGTGTGCGTGTGCGTGTGTGTGTGTGTGCACGTGTAGCAGACGGTAGTGGCTCAGAATGCTGCAGTATGTCAAAAAAACTGCTCCGCGGAGATTTCTTTATGCTAAAATAGTTTTGTTTTTTTTGCAGCAGATCTTGGTTCTATATGGTCAAGTCTCAAAGTTAAACATTTTCGGACCCCCACCCTCTTTCTTGGGGGGGGGGGGTCATCTATTTTGGGACCTCCCAGAACAGTACGCCAGCCAGTTAATGTCTGATTTTCTTAATAATATTAGAGTAGTTTTATAGGTTTTAAGTAGCCTAGCTCCAGCTCCTGAAATCGCTATAGCCTCGCATTCAAGGTCTGGTGGTGACGCTGTAGAAGGCGGGGTTTTCTCGTTTGGCACTGAGTGCCGCGCTATGAGCTTGTAGATCTGCTATTTTGGAAAAATCAGGAAAAGTTGTGCAAATATTAGATTTGTTTTCGTTTTTTTTGGCGGACATTTGTAAATCTAATCTTTGCTTCTGGGGGTTCCTGGAACGAAATATTTTACAAACGTTCGCTTTAAAAAAATATATAATCCAAGATTTTGCCACGATTTTTAAAAAATCAGCAGATCTACAAGCTCATAGCGCGGCACTCGGTGCCGTGCTATGAGCTTGTATATCTGCTATTTTTGAATAGCCAAAGACATCTAAAAAATGACACACAGATGCGTTCCCGGTCTTACTAGCTTAAAGGTTCTATGACATTCATTTTCACTTTTTTTATTTTATATGTTTTTTGGGGGGTTTTATGACCTCAATTACACCGAAAAAATCTGAACTTTGAACATTCAGTGGATTTTCTTTGGTCTGGGGTTTTCTGAATAATTAGGCTGAAAAGTAATCTGAGTTTGGCCCTTCGGCAGTGAGGTCACAGCCGATTAATCCCGCCCACTCTCCTCCTCGCCCCTCCCCTCCCCTATCCTTTCCTTTGGGGGAGCAGAGGCGATGATTGACAGGCAAAATCCCTCACCAGCGACACCCGCAGGCAAAGATTAATTTTTTCATTGCAGTTGAAAAGGCTTTAGAAATGTGAGAGAAAAACACCTGCCATGGATCAATGGAGTGGAATTTTTTGTTAAAACTTTCTATACACGTTTGAAGGACCATGACAAAGACTTTTAATGTGTGATAAAACTGAACGTCATGAAACCTTTAAACTGTCCGTGCTGCTCCAGCGTTGATCTCTTCTGCGTCTGTTGTCCCCGCCCCTGTGACGCACCGGACATGGCCGTATTATAGGCTGAGGCGCACTGGTAGACTCCCTTTGTGTGCAGCCATAAGAATATTTGTCTGGACTTTTGGATGGGGTCTTTCCTCACCCGGGACGCGAACTGCCTTATCCCATTATTGTTGAAGCAAGGGGGCGGGGGGGTGCTGGGAGGCCACGCCCCTTCCGGGCATGGCGCCGTCTTATAGCCGAGTTACCTCTCGCTCCAAACAAACAATGTATCGCGACGGAGAGACGCGTATTTTTTCCGGAGAGACGCGTATTTTTTCCGGAGAGACGCGTATTTTTTCCGGAGAGACGCGTATTTTTTTCTTTCAACGGAGAAAACAAACGAACGGTATAAGAAACTCCAACTCAACTCGTTAACTCAAGGCGTTATTGTGTACAGCCGAGCGTTTGTATGAGTTGTTGTCTCTTTCTCTTCACAGCATGTTAGAGCGTGCAACACCCCAGACTGACCCCCGCTGTGTGCCTATATCTCAGTACTCATTACATACCTGGCTCTATACTCCTGCTCCAGAACCATGTCCAATGACCTCACAATGGAAGCACAACAGTGTTTTTGGCTGCATGGGCTCTGATTTAAATCAGGCCAGAGGTAACCGGCCCCGAGGCGACCCCTGACCTGCCCTGATGAGCAAAAGCATCTCCACCCGCCCCAAAGGGGGGGATTCCCCTTTAGGCTAGTGATTAAGAATGTTGGCTTTCCATGTGGGAGACCCGGGTTCAAATCCCGGCCGTTACACGTGTGTGTGTGTGTGTGTGTGTGTGTGTGTGTGTGTGTGTGTGTGTGTGTGTGTGTGTGTGTGTGTGTGTGTGTGTGTGTGTGTGTGTGTGTGTGTGTGTGTGAGAGAGAGACCTTGCCCACTACTTACACTACAGCAAGGGTCTTTAACAGGGGGTCCGGGACCCCTAGGGGGTCCTTAGAGTTACTACAGGGTGTCTGCCAAATCTTTGTGTGATATGATATGGTTTTTTTTTACATTAACCTCTTTTTTACATTAACCTCATTAGCTTCTTAAACCCTACAGTATCCTCGCGCTGCGAGGCGTTGTGAGGGGGAAAAGAGTATTGATGGTATAAGTGTTAAGTTTTAGATGTCTGAAAATACACATGAATCCAACATGATATGAAAACGTTTATTCTGCAAAACAATTTTATACAATATAGAGGGGGTCCCTGCTTCATCTCTTTCTCAGCTAGGGGGTCCTTGGCCTGAAAAAACATTGAAGACCCCTGACCTACAGTGAATCCTCCTTTTATTCCATCTAGTCTGAGGGGTTCTTCATGCCATAATGGTCATTTTCTCCGCCTTCCTACGTTCCCACAGAACCACCAGCATGGCTCCAATTTATACCTCCAGCACCACAAACATCTCTCTCCCCCAAAAACAACCCCTACATGAAACACTAGCTGACGAACACACAGCTTAACGCTACGCTCCAGGCTCCAGTGCGTCACTGAACCGCAAAGTCTCCCGTTTTCCTGATTCCACTCGTGTAATGCGTGACCTTGTGGCATTACGTTTCAATTTATGATCATACGTTGCCTATACGTTGGGGGTAATATCTCAACACGCTCTAAGTGGATTAGAGTCGGTATAATCTGCTTATTATGCCATATTTAAGGATTTTGCTGTTTCATGGATGGATAGCTACAGCTAAATCCATTCAGGGGGAAAAAACTGCAACCCATCACTCAAAGCCAGTGCTGGAAGAAACTATGGTCTGATTATTTTTTTATATAATTTATTTCAAAAGGGGATCTCTGATGATACAAATCAAAGAAAATGGTCCCCCACACTGTCTGGAATTTGCAAAAATGTTGCTCTTTATAAAATCAATGTCAGACCTTCATCAGGACAGACAATCATTGATTTTATTATCAGAGATTCCCTTTTCTACATTTGCACCTTTGTCCTGTCACCAACCTTTGAGGTTTGCATCGCCTTCTTCTAAAAACAATTTGCATAATTAAAAGTAGTAATTGTCAGGCTCCATCTTTATCTTTTATTTTGTAGTGAAAGTTTCCTGTTTTCTGTGGTGCATAGATGTTTACTTACTTTACTGCTGTGTTTTATTTTGAAGCAATGTCCCTAGTGTTTCCTGTTGTCCTTGCAGCTGTCTGTCTGTCTGTCTGTCTGTCTGTCTTGTCTCACCTACCCTTAGTACCCTGTGATTGTTGCTAGCTACTGTAGCTTGTGTCACCTGTGTGTGTGTCCACTGTTTGTCCCAGCAGTCAATCCATCAGTTGATTGTCTTTGAGTTTCAAAACCTATGTTAGCACACACACTAAACAGTGTGCATGTTGTCTTAACTCTGAATATGACTGATGTACAGTATTAACATGCTGCTGAGCTAAACACAACACAGACCAGCACACATGTATAGAGTCTATACTATAGACTGTAGGGGGCGCTCTGCTGCTGCTGCACTGGAACTGCCACCTACAGGTATGTTTACATTGACATGTCATGATTTATGCTGCTAAATGATGATGTCTGCCTGCATGTGAAACTATCTGTTACTCTTCTATTGCTGCCTTCACCTTATGTATCTGCTGCAAAAACAACACCTCATGTATATCTGTTACCATACATTTTGTTTAGCTGCTATTGTAACTGCACAAGCCATTGCTTATTTTTTATATCTTATCTGCTTGAATTTGAACATATTTCACTGCACTCATCAGGAATATTTGACCTGTCTTTCTTGTTCTTTCCTTGTATATCTATTCTGCTTCACTTGATTGGGGTTAGAGAGTCAATATCACCCACTTTCTTATTTTATCTGTGATGTTTTTGATTTAATACTTTATTAGCAAGGTAGTTAACAGTACAAGCAGTGGTGGAAAAAGTACTCAAATGTTTTACTTAAGTAAAAGTATCAATACTGCAATGTAAAAGTATTCTGTTACATGTAAGAGTCCAGAATAAAACATTTACTTGAGTAAAAGTACAAAGTATTGATCAAAATGTAAAAGTAAAAGTACTAAAATGTTTGAAAATAGCAGTAATAAGTTGAAGTGGAAACACGATGCTCTGTCAGAATTCAGATGTTCTTGTTATTTTACATGTTTTACATTTTACAGGTCACACACATCCACATAGCATTTAAAGGTGCTGAACTAAAAACAACTTGGATCCAGTGGTGTAAAGTAACTAAGTACATTTACTCAAGTACTGTACTTAAGTACAATTTTGAGGTACTTTTACTTTACTGGAGTATTTCCAATTGTCTATACTTTTACTTCTACTCAACTACATCTTAGAGACAATTATTGTACTTTTACTCCACTACAATTATTTGAAAAGGTTAGTGAATAGTTACCTTGCAGATATAAAGCATAACATTATAAAACATACATTAACCACTTTAGCCCTATTTTATACCCAGGTTATTTGAAAATAGCAGATCTACAAGCTCACAACGCGTCGCATCGCGACGCATTGTGAGCTTGTAGATCTTCTATTTTCAAACATTTTAGTACTTTTAATTTTGGTACTTTAAGTACATTTTGATACCAATACTTTTGTACTTTTACTCAAGTACATTTTTTATTCCGGACTCTTACTTGTAACAGAGTACTTCATTGCAGTATTGATACTTTTACTTAAGTAAAACATTTGAGTACTTTTTCCACCACTGCTTGTAAGGCAAAAAGATGAGTCTGCAGACTGTAGCTCCCTTCTAAAACTTGATTGTGAAATGAAAAAATATGACATTCTGACAGTCACATTGACCCCAGCCAACAGGCAACAGAAGAACATGTCTCCATGCTGCCAGAAAGCGCTGCAACCTTCATCTCATTCTATTCCAACTTCCCCTCTTAAAAACACAGCACTACAAAGTGACACAAACACATTCCAGTTGACTCAATAAATACACTGTTACTGTATACTGTATGACCAAAGTGATTCTCATGTCCAAACAGTTGATTAGTCAGCTTATCAAAAGAACCACAGGGTGTGAAAATAATAAACACATTTTGGGAACATTATGCATCAACGTTTATTTTCAGTACCGACGCAGGAGAGCAGGGAAACGCACGGGACAAGCGGCCGTAGACATCGATTTGACACGGTTAACTTATCAAAATGTATCAAATTTCAGTTCTTCCACAAGAGGCAGGAAACATTTCCAGAATAAATCAATAACCATTAATCTTCCCTGACAGAACATGGAGCTTTCCTTGGCCGGCTCTGTCCAGGTTGTGTAACATGGAGAGAGAGACAGTATTGCTCACACAATATCAGAAGACTGTGCACTATAAGCCTGATTTATACTTCGTGTTCGTCCCTGTCGCTGGCAAGAAATAGCCGATCCACAAGCCCGCGAAGCGTCTCATCACGCCCACATTGTGGGCTTGTAGATCGGCTATTTCCGGCGAACGACAGGATCATAAAGTCGAAGCATAATTTAAGCACTATAAGCATGGAAGGTGATGCAAGTAGAAAAAAACCTGGGGGAAGGGTGAGCTCCATTCACTCTGCTAAACTACTACAAACAAAACAAAACCAACGTGTTCAGATCAAGGCTTTTCGGTCTAATCTCTCCAGCAGCATAGCTAGGGCAGCACTAGGTAAATATACAGGTGGTCAGTTAGAGGTGAAACTATAACTCCATTCACATACAGTAGGTTCATTTATTCAGCCTTCACCAGCATGTGAATAACTCCAGCCTTAAAGGTGCTGCAAGTCAGTGGTTCCCAAACCTTTTTTTTGTGTCAGGGACCCCCAAATCGATATGTATTTGGCCACGGACCCCCATCTGAAAAGAGTTTGTTCCAGGGACCCCCAGAAGCAAAGATTTGTGTAATCTTTTTTTGCTTTTAAATATTTTCTTTTTGAAGATTTGCACAAATCGTAATGATTTTTCAAAAATAGCAGATCTACAAGCTCATAGTGCGGCACGAAGTGACGCGCTATGAGCTTGTATATCTGCTACTTTTGAATAGCCAAAGTATAGAATAAAAATCACACCCAGTGTGAAGTGAGCGGTGCTATTTATGAGCGAAGTTTTAAGTTAATGTCATCATGTGTCTCGCTAGCCAATCACAGCACGTCCTGCAAAGATAAGTGGTCATCACAGTGATGGAAGCTCACTTAAAAAAATAAGCAATTTTTTTGAAGTGAGTGGTGCTATTTATGAGTTATTAATTTCATCATGCGTCTCGCTAGCCAATCACAGTACGTCACAGCCAATCAGCCAATCACAGTACAGCGAAAGACCAATTTTCACGACGGAAAGAAAAACTTTCGCCACGGATGGGTCCCAAACCCACTTATAGGAGCGGCTACACCGCTCAAAAATTATTGTGATGCTATAATAACAAATTTTGCTGGGGACCCCCTGGTAACCCCCAAGGACGGGGGGTACCAGGGGGGCATTGGTTCTCTTTGAGAACCAATGCTGTAAGTTAGTGGCTCTCAAACTTAGGCCACTCCTGTATCCTGTATGAGTTATCTCCTGATGGGATAGAGTTGGTATCCCTGAACCTGTTTTGTGCGTGTGGTCTGCAGGGGGCTGTGGCAGACGGTGCTATGGTTTACTTTGGGAGGCTGGAAGTGGAGATCCTGTCAGGTGAGAGGAATGTCCTATCTAGGGAATGCCCAGGTCTTCCTGCTGGAGGAAACAGGAATGCCTCCAACCCGCTCTGTGTGCTGAGTAGACGTGCCCAGGATTGTCTGGCAGCCTCGCGCTCAAGGACAGACAGATAAGACACACACGCACACACACACACACACACACACACACACACGCACACGCACACGCACACGCACACACGGCCGGCCGCACGCACACATACTCTACAGGAACCACGATTAAATCAAATATTTATCAAATGCAGGGAAGAGTGTGTGTGGTTGGAATGAAACCTGAAATATAAATGTGAGGAGGAAGGCATGACTTCTTCTCTGCTACACTTCACTGAAAGCAGACGAGAACGTATACAGTGTATACAGTATAGAATGATAGTAGTATACGCATACTTGGCTGTGGTGTTACAGGGTTGCTAAATTGTGACTGCTACTGTGAGCTTGCCCTGAAGAATTGTGGAATCTAAAAAAACACTTGTTAGGCCACAAGTTTTCCTGGTTAATATGTTTTTTTTGGGGGGGAAAGACAGACCTAAATTTTTTGCACAAAATATTTCTCAGTAGCCTCTATTATTTATATTTTGTTGACATTTTTTAATTAAAATCTGAAAATAAATGTTTTATTTAACTAGTGTTATTTGTGTATTACTTTAACTCTGGTAAAGAGTACAACATTTAACTCAGAGCAGAGTTATGTATCTAATTACTTTAACTCTGGTAAAGAGTTAAAGAAGGAACTCTTGGTGTAGTGTTAAATGTTAACTATTTCCAAAGTGTTCATTTAACTCTAGAAAGTGTGGACCTATATATAAACCCTGAAAAAGAGCTGAAATTGACTCGGAGAGAATCAATTCAACACCCGACTTTTTGCTGTGTATGTGATCAGTGATCAGGTATTATTCCACTTCCCTCAAGATACAATATTCTTTTTATAGTTATATCTTTTACACATGAGAGTAAAGTTCTTTGGATTTGGTTAATCAACATTGTCTGTATTTTATGTATCTGGAGAGCCGTCTTGGTGTGGGCGTCACTGACAACCTGAGGGAGAGTCATGCCCAGTGTTGAGTCGTTGTTCAGAACCGCCGATACGGACATACAGTATGGGCCTATGCTGAGGACATCAGGGACCTCCATACTGTATATGAGCATAAAAGGGACACAGGCAGACAGACAGACACACACATACAGAGATCTCCATATACGGGCATAGAAGGGACACAGACAGACAGACAGACGAGTACGAAAAATATTAATCAATCCGCAAATCCTCATAATGTGGAGTACCCTGATGTAATCAATATCACAAAACTCCATATATGGGCATAAAAGGGACGCAGAGAGACACAGGGTAGCCTACAACAGGTACTCTGACAATGTGATACAACAGCTTTTGCAGACCATTTCCATCTTGCATCGTTCCCTACGTGCATTGTTCCCGAGTCAGTGCCCTAGTTCTTACTAATGTGCATTGGTCAAACATCAGTCATAGCATTGTTGGAGGTGCTTGAAGTTACTTCTAAATGTTAACTATTTGCACACCGCCCCAGTATGTGTGTATAAATATCTACATTATTTACATGTATGTGTGTACGTACCTCTACATACTGTGTGTGTGTGTGTGTGTGTGTGTGTGTGTGTGTGTGTGTGTGTGTGTGTGTGTGTGTGTGTGTGTGTGTGTGTGTGTGTGTGTGTGTGTGTGTGTGTGTGTGTGTGTGTGTGTGTGTGTGTGTGTGTGTGTGTGTGTGTGTGTGTGTGTGTGTGGGGGACAGACAGTGATGGATGCTGCAGTGAGGAGAAAGTGTGATTCCAGTAATGCATACCTAACAAGACGTAGCTATCCGTGCTCCTGGGCTTAATTTATGCTCTGTGTCCTATGATCCGCATTGCACTGCAGGGAGCTTATAGATCGCCTATTTTCAGCATGCAACGCCGCCATGCGACGAAGCATAAATCACGCTTTACTCTCTCCCTCTCTCTCTCTCTCTTCACCCTCTCTCTCTCTCTCTCCCCCACACTCTCACTCTACGGTCTACCTCTCTACCCCCTCTCTCTCTCCTTCGCTCTCTCTCTGTGCAGAAGGCATCTGCACCTCAGAAGTATGCCAGTGATGTGCATGCACTCATTGACACTTGATCATCGCAATCCCCTCCCCCTCATAGATCCTTCCGTTCCTCTACCGTTGCTCCCACAACCCTTCTACCCCCCTCTGCCCCCCCCCCCCCCCCCCCCCCCACTGAAGTAAGTGTATCTCCTTTTAGCATTAGAGTATCTGTAAGCCAAGAGCGTCTGTCACCAGAGCAGAGTTCAGTGGAATGGCATGCGTTGGCCCTTCAACACAGTCAGCCTAGGCTCTACGGTCTTTTTGGAGGAGAGGGGCAGACTGGGCGAGTGGGCGTAGGGGCAAACAGCTTTCTGGAGGAGTGGGCGTAGGGGCAAACAACTTTCTGGAGGAGTGGGCTAGGGGCAAACAGCTTTCTGGAGGAGTGGGCGTAGGGGCAAACAGCTTTCTGGAGGAGTGGGCGTAGGGGCAAACAGCTTTCTGGAGGAGTGGGCGTAGGGGCAAACAGCTTTCTGGAGGAGTGGGCGTAGGGGCAAACAGCTTTTTGGAGGAGTGGGCGTAGGGGCAAACAGCTTTTTGGAGGAGTGGGCGTAGGGGCAAACAACTTTCTGGAGGAGTGGGCGTAGGGGCAAACAGCTTTCTGGAGGAGTGGGCGTAGGGGCAAACAGCTTTCTGGAGGAGTGGGCGTAGGGGCAAACAACTTTCTGGAGGAGTGGGCTAGGGGCAAACAGCTTTCTGGAGGAGTGGGCGTAGGGGCAAACAGCTTTCTGGAGGAGTGGGCGTAGGGGCAAACAGCTTTTTGGAGGAGTGGGCGTAGGGGCAAACAACTTTCTGGAGGAGTGGGCGTAGGGGCAAACAGCTTTTTGGAGGAGTGGGCGTAGGGGCAAACAACTTTTTGGAGGAGTGGGCGTAGGGGCAAACAGCTTTCTGGAGGAGTGGGCGTAGGGGCAAACAGCTTTCTGGAGGAGTGGGGCAGACTGGGCGAGTGGGCAAACAGCTTTCTGGAGGAGTGGGCCAGAGGTACCAAATAACAGCTTGTTATTTGGTGTTATTTGGTACCTTCTCATCGTCACCCACAGTGTGAATAACAGTTAGGCCCAATTACATGTTGGCTGCACAGCCAACCCTCCTCTGTGGTTTCCACAGCCGCACCGGACCCTCCTCTGTGGTTTCTAGTGATTCCAAAGGAAATATCTCACATCTACAGAAGAGGTTCTCAAGCTGTGGGTCGGGACCCCCCCCCAACAGGGAAGGTGGCTGTGGGGGTCGCACGTTGACACCTGGGGGAAAAAAGAAAAACATTATCCTTCACATTAAGGGTGTTTTATATGCTTTTTATTTTATTTTTAAAGCATAGCTTATACAGTAGCAACAGATATACTGTGTTGTGTATGTGCAGTATTTTATTTTCTGAAATTGTTTGCATTTCTTGGAATTTGTGTTGTTTTACAATTTCTGAAAACTAGTTTTGGAATTCTTTTACGTTTCTTGGAAAGAGTCGGAAAACGTTCGAGAACATTTGAAAATGTTTGGAACTGTTACTGTCCGTAATGACATGAGCAGAATGGGGACAGCAGGAGGTTGATGGTTTCCTGGAAGTGACACCAACACTCTCTCAAACACACCGGCAGACAGACAGACATCCATCCATCAGCCACCACTATGTGAGTGTGTGTTAGTGTGGCACACATATACAGCCACATAAAGTAACTAAGTAAGTAATACATTTACTTAGGTACTGTACTCAGGGCAGGAATTTCATGAACGCCACGGCCGCCGTTGCCCCTCATGTTGGCCTTATGCCCCGTGGCCTTATAATGCCCCGTCCACACACACCACACTGTGTGCCAGCTGCTTTCACGTGTTCTCCTTTGCTTTCTATTTTGTTAATATCTTTCCAATCTGGGAACCCAGAGCCAGTGAGAATGAAAAACAGCGCCCTCTGCTGTTTGTACTATCTCTCACTGGCTCTGGGACAATGGCGACGTAGCACCCGTGCGCAAAGGAAACCGGGGTTTTGGTCTGCCTTCAGCTTTCACTTCCGGTGGTGCCACTATGTTTTCATTCACAATAACAATCTACGCGGAACACTAACACCACTTCTCCCAGAGAACATGGATCGTTTTGGTTATAAGCCCACTTGTTTCTATGATGAAAGAGTAAGTTAAAATGTGAATATCTTTCCGTGGTTTTGTCTGCTCCGCGGACGCTATTGTTAAATTAGTTTGGGTTTGTTTCGAGGGGGAAAGATCGACGGACACGTGAATCCCGCCCACTACATTTGATTGGGTAAAGCGCGGCCTGCTTCCTGATCTGAAGGCACGCCCACTTGTAGCCCAGTGCGTACATGTTATGACGAGCCTTCACGACAGATTCCAACGCAGAGCAGAATCTGTTCTTGAGAGATTAATATCTTTCAGATACCAGTGTCTTGTGTGAATTCTGAAATAATGAAAGGCTGTATTTATTTAGGCCACCGAGGCACCAAGATGTTTTTTTCATGAGCACAGCGCATGTTTTTAATTGTTTATAACGGGAGCGCCGCGTTTTTTGGAAACCCCAGCAACTTGGCGTTGCGCTAGCCTGGGCTAGCTAACTGTGCACTCGCCAGGTGCTTTCCTCTGAGAGATCAAATAATTACAACTCGTTAAACTCGGGCGCCTGGAAGCGCTGCCAGGCGAACGCTCAGGCGTTTTCAGCAGAGAGTTTGTTTTTAGAAGAAGGCCGGTGCACACCTCACAGGTCGGTGACAGGTGCGTACAGGACAAAGGTGCAAATGTTCAAAAGGAGATCTCTGATGATAACAATGACATTCCAGGCTTGACTGTACTTGTGTTAAAGTGCAATTTCCAGGTACACATTACTTTAGCATTTCCATATATTGCTACTGTATACCTCTACCCCACTGCATCTCAGAAGCAAATATTGTACTTTGTACTCATGACATTTATGTCATGACAGCTTTAATTGAAATATTGCAGGTTTACATTATTAATACAAAACTTGCAACCACTTTAAACCCTATTTTATACTTATAGCTGATCTACACTTACTGTGAGCTTGTAGAATAGATCATAGAAAACAATTTAACCATAAACTTTTACTGAGGTCATATTTTGAATACAGGCCTTTTTCATGTATGAAGTATTTTCATATTGTGGTATTGCTACTTTTACTCAAGTAAATCTGAGTCCTCTTTCACCACTGCAGTTTATAGCCTTGGCACCCATGGGTGCTGCCATTGCATATTTCACACATTTGTGGGCAGATCACGGTCGCCGTTGCCATGTCTGCTTATTATAAGCGACTTTGGGCTTGTTTTTCTGTAAAGTCGTTTGTAAGTATTGGTAGTTGCGGGTTGCTTATTTGGGCTTGCCTCCTAATGTTGTTTAAACCAGTGTTTCTCTAGCATTTCCACCGAGCCTATATCTGGGACCAGATTTGTGATGTTAAAATGTTTACAAAAATATTAAAAATGTTCCACTTTTTTTTCAAGATTTTCATTTGAAAATAGCAGATCTACAAGCTCACAACGTGTCGCATCGCGGCGTGTTATCTGCTATTTTCAAATATCCAATGTAAAGCGCTCACATAGCCTATTACAGTTGCTTATTTCTCTCGCAAAGTCTGGCAACAGTGATCACGGCGTGGGTCAGTTTACCACCTGGTGCTAAACATCTAGTAAAAAGGTCAAGGTGAACCCAACGCACATGTGCTGCCTGCATGGGGGGGTTAGATCTGAACCATCAGCACATTCCAACACCAAAAGCATTGGCATCTAAATAATATTTAGATATATATTATATTTATAGTACCACAAATAAAAGCACTCATTGTGCAGAATTTCCCATTTCACATAATATAAAAAACAAATAAACGTGAAAGCTTTGGTAAAATGTTCAATTACTTTTCAAAGTGTGATTTGCTCTTCTATCCTGGTCTGTGCCGTTTTGTATTCCGTGAAGCACCTTGGATACAATTATAATAATATGGTCAAATAAAGTTGGCTTGTCTTGCCTGACAGGGAGGTTCTATTTTTTTGGTGCCGCACTTTGAGCTTGTAGATCTGCTATTTTTGAAAAATCTTTTTTTGGTGGTGGTCTGCGGCCAAATACATATCATAACAGATCTACAAGCTCATGCCGCGCTATTAGCTTGTATATCTGCTATTTTTGAATAGCCAAAGACATCTTAAAATGACGCTTTCCTGGTCTTTATTCATTAAACAAACAAACAAACAAACAAACAAACTAAATCCACACCAAGAACAGTGAGTGCTCTTATACATAAGTGTCCAGTTCTCTGCTAGCTCTCTGTCCTTTATCACCTTGGCCTTTCTGTCTACCCTGACCCCCCCCCCCACCCCCCTTAAACACTTATACAGTATAAGCTCTATTTCAGTGGCTCTAATGGACCCCCGTGATCCGTGAGGATACTGTCTGCAAGTCAAGTGGACCCCCAAATAATTTGGCCGCAAAGCGCTTTTGAGATGTTCAATTGGCCCTGATCCACAAGAGTTTGAAAACCACTGGCCTCGGCCGCTGGTGTAGCCATGGTTTGTCTTTGTCATTGTCCACTACTGTCCTCTTTATCTGTCATTCATCCAATCTCATTGTTCTTTCTCTCACGGAGAAATCCAATTTCCTCTCATCCTTCACCTGCCCTTTTCTCTCTCTCTCTCTCTCTCTCTCTCTCTCTCTCTCTCTCCATCATGAGCTCTCTCTGCTCTCTCTCTTTCTATTGTAGGCTGTCTCTGTCCTGTAGTCTCTCTCTCTCTCTCTCTCTCTCTCTCTCTCTCTCTCTCTCTCTCTCTCTCTCTCTCTCTCTCTCTCACTCTTTCCATCATGAGCTATCCTGCTCTCTCTGCTCTCTCTCTCTCTTTCTATCTAGTGTAGTCTCTCTGTCCTGTAGTATCTCTATCTCTTTCTTTCTCTCTCCCTCCTCTGTCTCTCTCTCTGTCTCTCATTTGCTTCACCTTTTGCAGAGAGCGTTTTGTTGTGTTAATTGCCACAGCGTTCCTCTGTCCTGGTGGCTGGCAGAAGGACAGAGCAACGTTACAAAGCAATGAAGCAAGAGGAGAGCCAAATATAACTGACTTTTGGCTGGAGAGAGAGAGAGAGAGGGAGAGAGAGGGAGAGAGAGGGAGAGCGAGCCAGGTCTCTTAGAACAGTAGATCTCAAACGTTTTCGTTCTAAGGACCCCCCAAAATGATAATGATATGTGGCCGCGGATTTATTTATTTTATTATTTATTTTAATAAATAAATGTGAGAAAACAACAACAAACAAAACAAAAATTTAAAATCTTTTGATTAAAAATAAGGGATGTTTACTTGCTTCACAACCCATAACAATGGGTCCACGCCCCACTGTTTGAGGAACCACTGCCTTAACCTAACCTCAAAACCACACCCACCTGGGTGGTGAAACACCTGGGAAAGAGGGAGTCCCATAGGCCTATATACTTTGACTGAAGTACCAGGGTTGCAGTACTTAGTGTGTCGTTCAGAGTAAAACATCCCATCTGTCATCAGGACAAACAAAGCTTAGCTGTCTGTCATCATACAGGACGGATGTTTGTTCACTCTCTGGCTCTATGGCATTCCACTCATGTTTTCACCATTACGTACAGTAGAAAGTACAGTATCTGAACACCAACACACTCTGTGTGTGTGTGTGTGTGTGTGTGTGTGTGTGTGTGTGTGTGTGTGTGTGTGTGTGTGTGTGTGTGTGTGTGTGTGTGTGTGTGTGTGTGTGTGTGTGTGTGTGTGTGTGTGTGTGTGTGTGTGTGTGTGTGTGTGTGTGTGTGTGTGTGTGTGTGGTATGTTTGAAACCTCATTGTAGCTGCAGTGCCCGTTCTAATAAATATATGGTTGCTGTCAGGGCAGAAACCTCTTCTCTCAATATGTGAGCTTGTCATGTTTTTTCCGTAAATGAATGTCCTATTTGATCACACTACTACTAAAATAATAAAAATTAGCAGATCTACAAGCTCGAAACGCAGCGCAAAGCGACAAGTTTTGAGCTTGTAGATCTGCTATTTTTGAATTTGAATTCTGAAAAGTAACAGTTCTTGGACATAATGAGGTTTCCACCCGACAGAGACCATATAAACACAGGGCCATATTTTACCCATTATCCCTAAACTTCTTTGCCATTTTTTACTATTTAAAAAAATTATAATTAATAGTTCAACTAGCCGATCTACATCGACACGTTGTGAGCTTGTAGATCGGCTATTTGAACCATTTGAAAATGTTTTTAAAAATAGTAAAAAATGGCAAAGAAGTTTAGGGATAATATAGCGTGTGTGTGTGTGTGTGTGTGTGTGTGTGTGTGTGTGTGTGTGTGTGTGTGTGTGTGTGTGTGTGTGTGTGTGTGTGTGTGTGTGTGTGTGTGTGTGTGTGTGTGTGTGTGTGTGTGTGTGTGTGTGTGTGTGTGTGTGTGCGTTGTTTGAAAGGGAGGTGGTCATAAAAAAAAGACAAATATTTGCCAGTGTGATTGCAGAGGTTAGTCTGGTGGTGATTTGACGCTCCAGGTATTTTCCATAGGTGTTGAACACCAGCATGCTTTAGTTCAGCTCCAGCCTCATGTTTACGCCTGACGTACGCTCAGTCGAGCATAAATCACATACAGAGAAAAAAATACCAGATCTCCAAGCTCACAATGCGTCCCGGCCGCGCCGCGTCGTGAACGTGTAGATCGGGTATTTCCGATTGCGCGTGCAACGAGGTGTAATCAGGCTTCTTTTTCCTCCCCTCCTCCAGATCAAGCAGACCGCAGCCAGAGGAAACCCAGCATCAGATAAAAAGTCAAATCTATCATATTTGCCCTTCGCTAAAAAATTCCTTCGCCTGAACAAACCGCCACAATAAAAGCCTCTCACACAACAATATTTCCATTCATGTCACTCCAGAGCCCCATTCATCAAAGTCACACATTAGCAGCCTATTATTATTCTCCTTTTCACAGCATTCTCAACCTCAAATTCCATGTCGCCCACGTTTCCAAAAACATATCATTTGTGGGCCGAGAGTGGCAAATCTTTTGCATGATTTTTTTTCTTTATTTTTCGCCCCATGCTGACCTCGTCCCAACAATGGCGGCCGTTCAAGACTTCAAAAGGTTTCAGGGTGGGGTGGGGAGGGGGAGGGGTAGGGGGAGGGGGGCTTTTTGTGTGCCGTGGCGTAAAAAAATATCAAGGTGAGATTAGAGGCTTATCAGACGCCGGGGCTTTGAGGGGAATAATTGTTCAAGCTTCACCTCAGCTGAGCCTCTTGGTTTGTAAGAGCTGCTGCTGCCAGAGGAACCCGATGCAGACGTTCATACTGTGTGTCGCAACAACATGGACACGAGGTCAGCTTTAAAGTGACACATTATGGACTGCCCTGGAGACCATATAATCATGTATATCACTGAAACCTCTCATCTCCATAGTTTAACATTTTGTGTGTTTTTTTTTCGTAGATTAACGCCCTGCTCGATCATACTACAGTGTCACACGAAAAGTATCAAAAGTTGCAGATCTACAAGCTCGCTCTGAGCTTGTAGATCTGCTACTTTAACTCATTTATAATTTGAATCCTGAAAAGCAACAGTTTTGGATACATGAGGTTTCCACCCGACAGAGACGATATATATCAGGTTTTCTCTCTCTAACTCTCCCCCTCTTTCCCTCTCTATCTCTCTCTCTCTCTCCACCTCTCTCTCTCTCTCTCTCTCTCTAACT
>NC_137616.1:48087385-48091236 GCF_963280865.1 Gymnoscopelus braueri | reverse complement strand
TGGAGTAGACGTAAAAGTATTGGAAATTGGAAATACTCAAGTAAAGTACAAATACCTCAAAATTGTACTTGAGTAAATGTACTTAGTTACTTTCCACCACTGCGCTGTAGTATGATCAAGTAGGACGTTAATTTACGAAGAAAAACAAAAAGTTAGAATATCATATTGACATAGTTTCAGCACTACGGCCTGATAGGCTGGTGATGGTGATGGTGGGAGTTCTGCAGACCTGTCTGCCCTCGTTCACCCCTCACATGGGCCGAGTTAGACCAGCTTACACTCATTACCACAGCATTACTGTTCACCAGGCGTACCGGTGCCTCTGTGTGTGTGCTCAGTTGCCAATTACTCAGTAATACGTTAACCACATTAACCCAGGCATCCCTATTTTTGGACATGTCATTATAAGTGACATGTTTCTAAATCTTTCAAGCAAGCATAAAAAAAAAGAAGAAAAAACATTAACATTTTACTGAGCTTGTAGATCAGCTATTTGTTTTGATTAGCCAAAGTATAAAATAGAGCTACAGTGTGGAAGGCAATCAAACTCCTCAGCATCATTCTATCATTTTCTTCAGTTTTTCAATGATGATGTACAACACCTGGGAGTCAGGAGGAGCAAAAAACACCCAACTCCTACTTTTTTTGCTCCTCCTGACTCCCAGGTGTTGTACATCATCATTAGCCAATGTTTGCGTATATATATGATGCTCTTGTCTGTCATTATAATATTTGCCTGATGAAGACCTACAGTAGAAGGTCGAAACGTTGCAAAAATAAAAAAAAAGTGATTTTCTTGGAGCTTGAGAACAGTGTGCGGACTTCCTTCTTCTTTTCCTTGATTCTTCCCTTGATGTCCAGCACCTGGCCTAAATGCGGGCGTGGGATGTGCACACAACCTTCTCTTTGACATAAACCAACAGAACAGGGAAAAGTATAACAAACTTGGGAAATGCTACCCTCCGACTGCCTGTCTGAGGGCTTTGGCAACTTGTGAGTTAGTCCTGCCAGGGTGTACATGTGAAGAGAGAGTTAGTCCTGCCAGGGTGTACATGTGAAGTGAGTTAGTCCTGCCAGGGTGTACATGTGAAGAGAGAGTTAGTCCTGCCAGGGTGTACATGTGAAGAGAGTTAGTACTGCCAGGGTGTACATGTGAAGAGAGTTAGTCCTGCCAGGGTGTACATGTGAAGAGAGTTAGTCCTGCCAGGGTGTACATGTGAAGAGAGTTAGTCCTGCCAGGGTGTACATGTGAAGTGAGTTAGTCCTGCCAGGGTGTACATGTGAAGAGAGTTAGTCGTGCCAGGGTTGTACATGGTGTACAAGGACCCCCTAGCTGAGAGAGAGATGAAGCAGGGACCCCCTCTATATTGTATAAAAATTGAGTTTCAGATTTAACATTTTCTGTTTACTTGGTCTGCTCTTTTTTCCCTCTACACAAACACCTCTTTGCCAAAAATAGCCAATCTACAAGCTCACAACGCCTCGCGCTGCGAGGCGTTGTGAGCTTGTAGATCTGCTATTTTTTGGGCTGAAGTTCTCCTCAGAAAAGGGATGCTAGGGTTCAAGTGGTTAAGGTAAAAAAAAAAATTCTATCACACAAAGATTTGGTGGACCCCCTGTAGTAACTCTGAGGACCCCCTGTTGAAGACCCCTGTTTTACGGAGTTCACAGCACCTGACAGCTCCATGTCTCATGAGGTCTCACTGATGCTCTGTCTGTGTGGCGGTGTGTCGCCAACCGGAAACGGCCGATCTGGGATCTGCCAGGCCATTTTCCGGGGCGAGCGACACCCGCCTATACGACAAAGCATGAATCAGTGCTTATAGGAGCTTTCACGGTTTCAGTGTTAACACCACTTGCAGTAGTAGCAAAACTTCTGACTTCAAATCGACCGCAAATCGCTCCGCAAACACGCTAGGAAGTCGACTTGAAATGCATGAAATCTCGGGGCCGAGATGTGGGAGATTAGGTCACAAGCCAGTGTTGACTTACAGTAGTACTCTTTCATTCATTGATTTAGGAAAAAAAAAAAGAAACAACTAACTGACTGGACTGGGCTGGGGGGGGGGGGGGGGTCACTTTCTGTGATGTTGGCACACGTTGAATGTTCCTCCATGCTGGATAAAAGATGCTTTCATGACCGAAATCTGACTCTCATAATCCAAAAGTCCATAAGAGAATTTCAACACTTTGTGTGTGTGAGTGCATTATGCGTGTGTGTGTGTGTGTGTGTGTGTGTGCGTGTGCGTGTGCGCGCGTGTGCGTGTGTGTGTGTGTGTGTGTGTGTGTGTGTGTGTGTGTTATAAACCTATTGTCCACATACTGATCTCTCTTTGCTTTAGTTACTTCTTTATCATGTTTATAGAAAGGCTTCAAAAGGAACTGGGTTGATCATTTCACTACTTCATAATGAGAATAAATCTTCAGGGTCATCAGGGTGGTGGGACGACCTCACTGCCCCCCCACCAGGACCATGGGGGTCAGTCCTGGGTCTCAACCTGGTGGAAGGAGTGTAATCCCACGGCATGGGGGCACATTTTACCAACTGCCTGCTCTAAAAGTGTAGATGTATTTACTATAGCAACTCTGCCAGTAATGCAACTTTAGCAGTGGTGGAAAGAGTTTTACTTAAGTAAAAGTATCGACACTGTAATGTAGAAATACTCTGTTACAAGTAAAAGTCGGGAATTCTAAATGTACTTGAGTAAAAGTACAAAAGTGTTGGTATCAAAGTGTACTTAAAGTACCAAAAGTAGAAAGTACTCATTATACAGAATGTCCCTTTCACAAGTTTTCAAATGTATAAAATGAATAAAAATCTTTTGAAAATAGCAGAGCTACAAGCTCACAATGCGTCGCATTGTGAGCTTGTAGATCAGCTATTTTCAAATGGCCGAAATGTATATACGGTTGAAGTGGTTAATGTATGTTTTGTAATAATAATCAAAATCTACAAAGTAACTAGTAACTAACGTTTCAAATAATTGTAGTGGAGTAAAAGTACAACATTTGCCTCTGAGGTGCAGTGGAGTAGAAGTAAAAGTACTGAAAATTGGAAATATTCCAGTAAAGTAAAAAATACCTCAAAATTGTACTTAAGTACAGTACTTAAATGTACTTGGTTACTTTACACCACTGAACTTTAGACAGTCAGGGCAAACACACTAAAATGGCCTTTGAAATGTATGAAATGAGTAGCAGATGAATATTTCTCGTTTGTATTCTGTCTTTACTTGTTTACTTGTTTACATGTTTGTGAACACTGCAGCAACAGATAGATATAGAGGATCAAATCTATATCTATCTGGACTTATATCATGCACAGGTTCTGTTCTACAAAGTTCAACATCACTTTAAAATCAGGCTTTGTTTTAGACAAAATCACATTTGTTTCTGAAATGTGATTGTCCCATTATGGGTATGACCTGAATTGTTATTGGTATGACCCTGTATTGTGTCACACACAGCCTGTAAGTAGGCTCTTTGATTGCACTGAGTAATTAAGCCTCAGCCTATGGGTTGCTCCCTTGTTATTTGATTAGTCACTCACATAGTCTTGTGGGGTTTTCTGTTTGTTCATTAAAGTGAAGCAGTGTGGGGACTGGGGAGCAACACAGTTTTTTGACCACACTTAAGAGAAATAAGTTGTACTGTTTAATTTCAAGTAAAGCACCTTTGTTGATTTTTTACTGTCTCTGAGGACTTATTTTGTGCATCAAGCTGATTGCTAAGGACTGTTACACAGAAGGGCAATCTAACAGGGAAGGAAGAAGATTGCCACTTCAGTGATTTTCAGGACTGACTGACCACACTGTTAATTGAGGCAGGTACACATTGCAGGACCTTAAAGT
>NC_137616.1:48067385-48082385 GCF_963280865.1 Gymnoscopelus braueri | reverse complement strand
TGCATGCTAGGGGGTCAAGGGGTGGCCAGAGGGTTGTGCATGTGTGTGTGTTTGTGTTTGTGCGTGCGTGCATGTGAGAGAGAGAGAGAGAGAGAGAGAGAGAGAGAGAGAGAGAGAGAGAGAGAGAGAGAGAGAGAGCGCATTACTGTAATGTGTGTGTTGTATGTGTGTGTGTGTGTGGGGGGGGGGGGGGGGGGGGGGGTCCTCATAAATGTTCAAATGTACGTTGTTGGTCCAGGCTGCTATTTTCAGTGTGACCCTGATAGTGAGTGGGTAATTTGAAGCCTGTTTAAGTGTAGGTACACTCTGTGTGTGTGTGTGTGTGTGTGTGTGTGTGTGTGTGTGTGTGTGTGTGTGTGTGTGTGTGTGTGTGTGTGTGTGTGTGTGTGTGTGTGTGTGTGTGTGTGTGTGTGTGTGTGTGTGTGTGTTGGATTTCGTGGTGTGGTGGCTGTTTATAGTAGGTGTATCTGGTGTGTGTCTTCAAGTGTTTAAATGTGTGTGTGTGTGTATATATATATATAGTTCTGCTATACAGGTTTATGTGTGCATGTGCATGCATGTGTGTGTGTGTGTGTGCGTGTGTGCGTGTGTGCGTGTGTGTGTGTGTGTGTGTGTGTGTGTGTGCACGTGTAGCAGACAGTAGTGGCTCAGAATGCTGCAGTATGTCAAAAAAACTGCTCCCGGAGATTTTTTTGTGCTAAAATAGTTTTGTTTTTTTTTGCTGCAGATCTTGGTTCTATATGGTCAAGTCTCAAAGTTAAACATTTTCGGACCCCCACCCTCTTTCTGGGGGGGGGGGTCATCTATTTTGGGACCTCCCAGAACAGTACGCCAGCCAGTTAATGTCTGATTTTCTTAATATTAGAGTAGTTTTATAGGTTTTAAGTAGCCTAGCTCCAGCTCCTGAAATCGCTATAGCCTCGCATTCAAGGTCTGGTGGTGACGCTGTAGAAGGCAGGGTTTTCTCGTTTGCAAATCTATACGACCCAATCGGGATCGGGATAATCCAGTATGAACCAATCGCCAAAGAGTCCCACTCTGGCCATGCCCCCCATCTCGCACCTTTCAGTGCATGATGTTGAACATCATTTTTAGATTTCGTTGGGCTATTAAAAAACAGCAGATATACAAGCTCATTGCACGGCACTGAGTGCCGCGCTATGAGCTTGTAGATCTGCTATTTTTGAAAAATCTGGAAAAGTTGTGCAAATATTAGATTTGTTTTCGTTTTTTTTTGGCAGACATTTGTAAATCTAATCTTTGCTTCTGGGGGTTCCTGGAACGGGGTTCCTGGTTCCTGGAACATTCGCTCTAAAAAATATATAATCCAAGATTTTGCCACGAATTTTCTCATTTTTTTAAAAATCAGCAGATCTACAAGCTCATAGCGCGGCACTCGGTGCCGCGCTATGAGCTTGTATATCTGCTATTTTTTAATAGCCAAAGACATAAAAAAAAATGACACACAGATGCATTCCCGCGGTCTTACTAGCTTAAACTGTCCGCGCTGCTCCAGCGTTGATCTCTTCTGCGTCTGTTGTCCCCTCCCCCTGTGACGCACCGGACATGGCCGTATCATAGGCTGAGGCGCACTGGTAGACTCCCTTTGTGTGCAGCCATAAGAATATTTGTCTGACTTTTGGATGGGGTCTTTCCTCACCCGCGGGACGCGAACTGCCTTATCCCATATTGTTGAAGCAAACAAACAATGTATCGCGATGGAGAGACGCGTATTTTTTCCGGAGAGACAAGTGTTTTTTTCTTTCAACGGAGAAAACAAACGAAGGGCAAGAAACTCCAACTCAACTCGTTAACTCAAGGCCTTATTGTGTACGGCCGAGCGTTTGTATGAGTTGTTGTCTCTTTCTCTTCACAGCATGTCAGAGCGTGCAGCACCCCAGACTGACCCCTGCTGTGTGCCTATCTCTACTCATTACATTCCTGGCTCTATACTCCTGCTCCAGAACCATGTCCAATCACCTCACAATGGAAGCACAACAGTGTTTTTGGGCTGCATGGGCTCTGATTTAAATCTGGCCAGAGGTAAAGGGCCCGAGGCGACCCCTGACCTGCCCTGATGAGCAAAAGCATCTCCACCCGCCCCAAAGGGGGGATTCCCCTTTAGGCTAGTGATTAAGAATATTGGCTTTCCATGTGTGTGTATGTGTATGTGTATGACCTTACCCACTACCTACACAGGGGTCTTCAACAGGGGGTCCGGGACCCCTAGGGGGTCCTTAGAGTTACTACAGGGTGTCCGCCAAATCTTTGTGTGATAGGATATGCTTATTTTTTACATTAACCTCTTGAACCCTACAGTATACTATAGAACTTAAGCCAAAAATAGCCGATCTACAAGCTCACAACGCCTCGCTCTGTGAGCTTGTAGATCTGATATTTTCAAATAGCCTATGTATAAAATAGGTCTAAAGTGGTTAATATTAGTTTCATAATATAATAATTTATATCTGTAAAGTAACAAGTAACTAAAGTTTTCAAATAATTGTAGTGCAGTAAAAGTACAATAATTGTCTCTAAGATGTAGTGGAGTAGAAGTAAAAGTACTGAAAATTAGAAATACTCCAGTAAAGTAAAAGTACCTCAAAATTGTACTTAAGTACTGTATTTGAGTGCATATACTTAGTTACTTTACACCACTGCCTACGTTCCCACAGAACCACCAGCATGGCTCCAATTTATACCTCCAGCACCACAAACATCTCTCTCCCCCAAAAACAACCCCTACATGAAACACTAGCTGACGAACACACAGCTTAACGCTACGCTCCAGGCTCCAGTGCGTCACTGAACCGCAAAGTCTCCCGTTTTCCTGATTCCACTCGTGTAATGCGTGACCTTGTCGCATTACGTTTCAATTTATGATCATACGTTGCCTATACGTTGGGGGTAATATCTCAACACGCTCTAAGTGGATTAGAGTCGGTATAATCTGCTTATTATGCCATATTTAAGGATTTTGCTGTTTCATGGATGGATAGCTACAGCTAAATCCATTCAGGGGAAAAAAACTGCAACCCATCACTCAAAGCCAGTGCTGGAAGAAACTATGGTCTGATTATTTTTTTATATAATTTCAAAAGGGGATCTCTGATGATACAAATCAAAGAAAATGGTCCCCCACACTGTCTGGAATTTGCAAAAATGTTGCTCTTTATAAAATCAATGTCAGACCTTCATCAGGACAGACAATCATTGATTTTATTATCAGAGATTCCCTTTTCTACATTTGCACCTTTGTCCTATAGGCACCTGTCACCAACCTTTGAGGTTTGCATCGCCTTCTTCTAAAAACAATTTGCATAATTAAAAGTAGTAATTGTCAGGCTCCATCTTTATCTTTTATTTTGTAGTGAAAGTTTCCTGTTTTCTGTGGTGCATAGATGTTTACTTACTTTACTGCTGTGTTTTATTTTGAAGCAATGTCCCTAGTGTTTCCTGTTGTCCTTGCAGCTGTCTGTCTGTCTGTCTGTCTTGTCTCACCTACCCTTAGGGACCAGTCGAAATTTACATAAGGGGGGGCATGGAGGAAATGTATGTGCCCTAATCTAAAATGCCATGACCCTCCCTTTGACAAAAAAAAAAAATCAATGACCCTCCCCAAGTGATTACAAAAAAAAGAGTAACCCTCCCCGCCTAGAAGTGTCACGATATATTGTGTCACGATATAGCCTATCGTGGTATTAAAATGTGATGATAGGTATTGTCATGATGTCATACTGTATCGTAATATTTTTTTAATTGTTTTTTTAATACAAAAAAAACACTTTCTTTTTTTTTGCCGGTGAAAGTTAGGAGTTTTTTACTGTATGATATGAAATGTAAAGCTTATCATAATCATAGTAATTATTAATCATGTCCTCCATCATATTCAAGGTATTTTGGAGAGAAATGAAACAGACTCCAGTCAGTCACTTTCAGTTTAAAGCACTGCAGAGGGGAGGTGTTGTGTGTCAGCTGATGCTCGTTGACGCTCGTTAATGTGACATGCATCTGCACTCTCAAATAGGCCTACATCTAATCTAAGATTGTATTATACTGTATCTGGTATTATAGATGTTTTTTAGCTGTTGGAAATAACTACGCTGCACTTGGTTGGTAAAGTCCAGATGACAAAAATATGAGGTTTGTGGAATTTATAGTTATGCAGTCTTATATTATATTATATTTGTTATATTAGTGTCTATCTGTCCTCTGAAACAATGGGTTTATAGTTAGTGAGAACTTCACTTCTCCATTAAGCTTGCACAAATGTATTTATTTGTGTGTACAAAGCACTTTGTAATTGTTTCTAACTTGCTTTATAACGTTATTTATAAGATGATGGCCAATGTTGATGATACATGAGAAAAGAACATTAATAATATATCATATCGATATCATGCCCAACATCATGTATCGTATTGTGAAATTCTTGACACCCCTAACCCTCCCCATCAAATACAACATGACATTTAAAACTGATATGTCCAATGTTTTGCTTTCCACATTGATTAGAACATTGCTGTAGTGTAGTCAGTCTTGCTAAATGCACAGTGTATCTGTAGTAGTGGTAGCAGAATGGATAGTGTTCTCATCTTACATGTGGGAAACCCATTGAATCCTGGTCAGATTGAAGAAAGTTGAATATTTGGTAACCAGTAGTTTAAAACTTTTGTCACTCTGCCCTTTTAATTATCAACTACAGTGACTACAACTACACTGTTGCCTACATAAAACAAATTAGGCTATCAATTATGGCCTGATGCTTCTGGTTTTACTTGTGGAGCTAGGCATCTATACACAACTGTCCATATAGATCCACACATTAATCACATGCACAGAATTACTTCAAATGATTATGAATATCCAGTTATAGTAGGCCTATTTATAATGCATCTCTCCAATAACGCCTGTTGAAGTTTTGCTTAATTGTTCAACCACCATCGTTAAGACGCTGAATAGATTTGACTGGGTCGTTCACACTCGCTGTGCGTTGATGGCTTGTTAACGACCGTCATTGATTCTAAATAGACAAGGTGTTACTTGATTTGAATTCTTTGTATCCTTTGAAATGGAGAGGGATCATTGACCACTGTTCTGCTGTACTAAAAAGGTATATAAAAAACGGACTATTTTATCAATTCAAAATTGCATGACCCTCCCTTGGATTCAAAGTAAAATTAGCTGACCCTCCCTTGGACCAAAATTAGAAAGGCATGACCCTCCCCTATTTTCCTCCATACCCCCCCTTATGTAAATTTCGACTGGTCCCTTAGTACCCTGTGATTGTTGCTAGCTACTGTAGCTTGTGTCACCTGTGTGTGTGTGTGTGTGTGTCCACTGTTTGTCCCAGCAGTCAATCCATCAGTTGATTGTCTTTGAGTTTCAAAACCTATGTTAGCACACACACTAAACAGTGTGCATGTTGTCTTAACTCTGAATATGACTGATGTACAGTATTAACATGCTGCTGAGCTAAACACAACACAGACCAGCACACATGTATAGAGTCTATACTATAGACTGTAGGGGGCGCTCTGCTGCTGCTGCACTGGAACTGCCACCTACAGGTATGTTTACATTGACATGTCATGATATGCTGCTAAATGATGATGTCTGCCTGCATGTGAAACTATCTGTTACTCCTCTATTGCTGCCTTCACCTTATGTATCTGCTGCAAAAACAACACCTCATGTATATCTGTTACCATACATTTTGTTTAGCTGCTATTTTAACTGCACAAGCCATTGCTTATTTTTTATATCTTATCTGCTTGAATTTGAACATTTCACTGCACTCATCAGGAATATTTGACCTGTCTTTCTTGTTCTTTCCTTGTATATCTATTCTGCTTCACTTGATTGGGGTTAGAGAGACAATATCACCAACGTTCTTATTTTATCTGTGATGTTTTTGATTTAATACTTTATTAGCAAGGTAGTTAACAGTACAAGCAGTGGTGGAAAAAGTACTCAAATGTTTTACTTAAGTAAAAGTATCAATACTGCAATGTAAAAGTATTCTGTTACATGTAAGAGTCCAGAATAAAACATTTACTTGAGTAAAAGTACAAAGTATTGATCAAAATGTAAAAGTAAAAGTACTAAAATGTTTGAAAATAGCAGTAATAAGTTGAAGTGGAAACACGATGCTCTGTCAGAATTCAGATGTTCTTGTTATTTTACATGTTTTACATTTTACAGGTCACACACATCCACATAGCATTTAAAGGTGCTGAACTAAAAACAACTTGGATCCAGTGGTGTAAAGTAACTAAGTACATTTACTCAAGTACTGTACTTAAGTACAATTTTGAGGTACTTTTACTTTACTGGAGTATTTCCAATTGTCTATACTTTTACTTCTACTCAACTACATCTTAGAGACAATTATTGTACTTTTACTCCACTACAATTATTTGAAAAGGTTAGTTAATAGTTACCTTGCAGATATAAATTATTACATTATAAAACATACATTAACCACTTAGGCCCTATTTTATACCCAGGCTATTTGAAAATAGCCGATCTACAAGCTCACAACGCGTCGCATCACGACGCGTTGTGAGCTTGTAGATCTTCTATTTTCAAACATTTTAGTACTTTTAATTTTGGTACTTTAAGTACATTTTGATACCAATACTTTTGTACTTTTACTCAAGTAATTTTTTTATTCCGGACTCTTACTTGTAACAGAGTACTTCATTGCAGTATTGATACTTTTACGTAAAACATTTGAGTACTTTTTCCGCCACTGCTTGTAAGGCAAAAAGATGAGTTTGCAGACTGTAGCTTCCTTCTAAAACTTTATTGTGAAATGAAAAAATATGACATTCTGACAGTCACATTGACCCCAGCCAACAGGCAACAGAAGAACATGTCTCCATGCTGCCAGAAAGCGCTGCAACCTTCATCTCATTCTATTCCAACTTCCCCTCTTAAAAACACAGCACTACAAAGTAACACAAACACATTCCAGTTGACTCAATAAATACACTGTTACTGTATACTGTATGACCAAAGTGATTCTCATGTCCAAACAGTTGATTAGTCAGCTTATCAAAAGAACCACAGGGTGTGAAAATAATAAACACATTTTGGGAACATTATGCATCAACGTTTATTTTCAGTACCGACGCAGGAGAGCAGCGAAACGCACGGGACAAGCGGCCGTAGACATCGATTTGACACGGTTAACTTATCAAAATGTATCAAATTTCAGTTCTTCCACAAGAGGCAGGAAACATTTCCAGAATAAATCAATAACCATTAATCTTCCCTGACAGAACATGGAGCTTTCCTTGGCCGGCTCTGTCCAGGTTGTGTAACATGGAGAGAGAGACAGTATTGCTCACACAATATCAGAAGACTGTGCACTATAAGCCTGATTTATACTTCGTGTTCGTCCCTGTCGCTTGCAAGAAATAGCCGATCCACAAGCCCGCAAAGCGTCTCATCACGCCCACATTGTGGGCTTGTAGATCGGCTATTTCCGGCGAACGACAGGATCATAAAGTCGAAGCATAATTTAAGCACTATAAGCATGGAAGGTGATGCAAGTAGAAAAAAACCTGGGGGAAGGGTGAGCTCCATTCACTCTGCTAAACTACTACAAACAAAACAAAACCAACGTGTTCAGATCAAGGCTTTTCGGTCTAATCTCTCCAGCAGCATAGCTAAGGGCAGCACTAGGTAAATATACAGGTGGTCAGTTAGAGGTGAAACTATAACTCCATTCACATACTGTAGGTTCATTTATTCAGCCTTCACCAGCATGTGAATAACTCCAGCCTTAAAGGTGCTGCAAGTCAGTGGTTCCCAAACTTTTTTTTTGTGTCAGGGACCCCCAAATCGATATGTATTTGTCCACGGACCCCCATCTGAAAAGAGTTTGTTCCAGGGACCCCCAGAAGCAAAGATTTGTGTAACATTTTTTTTGCTTTTAAATATTATTCTTTTTGAAGATTTGCACAAATCGTAATGATTTTTCAAAAATAGCAGATCTACAAGCTCATAGTGCGGCACGAAGTGACGCGCTATGAGCTTGTATATCTGCTACTTTTGAATAGCCAAAGTATAGAATAAAAATCACACCCAGTGTGAAGTGAGCGGTGCTATTTATGAGCGAAGTTTTAAGTTAATGTCATCATGTGTCTTGCTAGCCAATCACAGCACGTCCTGCAAAGTATTCAGACCCTTTGCTATGACACTTGTATATTTGCACCGCTCGGTGCTCAAAAACAACAGTGGTCATCACAGTGATGGAAGCTCACTTAAAAAAATAAGCAATTTTTTTGAAGTGAGTGGTGCTATTTATGAGTTATTAATTTCATCATGCGTCTCGCTAGCCAATCACAGTACGTCACAGCCAATCAGCCAATCACAGTACAGCGAAAGACCAATTTTCACGACGGAAAGAAAAACTTTCGCCACGGATGGGTCCCAAACCCACTTATAGGAGCGGCTACACCGCTCAAAAATTATTGTGATGCTATAATAACAAATTTTGCTGGGGACCCCCTGGTAACCCCCAAGGACGGGGGGTACCAGGGGGGCATTGGTTCTCTTTGAGAACCAATGCTGTAAGTTAGTGGCTCTCAAACTTAGGCCACCCCCCCCCCCCCCCCAGTTCAAATAATCATATTTGAACTGGGGACCCCCCACCCTGACAAGCACTTGGAATTTTAGGAGTTGAGGCGTTTACATTTAGTTTGACTCGCTTCCACAGATACATAATTGTGAAAATAGCCGATCTACAAGCTCACAACGCCTCTTGTGTTGTGGTGAGGCGTTGTTTAAATTGTAACTTTAGAATATACACTTAAATACTGTATATTGGTTTGTTTACTGTCGAGTGAGAAAACAATGTTGCACATTTAAGCTAATCATCTGGGACCACACACACACACACACACACACACACACACACACACACACACACACACACACACACACACACACACACAGTTTGAGAGTCACTGCTTTGAAACTTTTTGCATAAAACAAAAGGTTTTATTCGAAAATAATTAAAGTTGATTCTCTATATTCTGTCAGTAACCATTGCTATAGAGTCTCTCCAGTTCTTTAGTAAACCGAAAATAAATGTTCAGGTGGGTTACAAATGCCATCCAATCAGGAGTCACCACAGCACAAAGATAGCTTGTGTTCCAATTTTGTCTGCAATTTTTTTTTTTTCATCTCTTCTAATGTAACGTGTCTCTCCTGTATCCTGTATGAGTTATCTCCTGATGGGATAGAGTTGGTATCCCTGAACCTGTTTTGTGTGTGTGGTCTGCAGGGGGCCGTGGCGGTGCTATGGTTTACTTTGGGAGGCTGGAAGTGGAGATCCTGTCAGGTGAGAGGAATGTCCTATCTAGGGAATGCCCAGGTCTTCCTGCTGGAGGAAACAGGAATGCCTCCAACCCGCTCTGTGTGCTGAGTAGACGTGCCCAGGATTGTCTGGCAGCCTCGCGCTCAAGGACAGACAGATAAGACACACACACACACGCACACGCACACGCACACACGGCCGGCCGCACGCACACACACTCTACAGGAACCACGATTAAATCAAATATTTATCAAATGCAGGGAAGAGTGTGTGTGGTTGGAATGAAACCTGAAATATAAACGTGAGGAGGAAGGCATGACTTCTTCTCTGCTACACTTCACTGAAAGCAGACGAGAACGTATACAGTGTATACAGTATAGAATGATAGTAGTATACGCATACTTGGCTGTGGTGTTACAGGGTTGCTAAATTGTGACTGCTACTGTGAGCTTGCCCTGAAGAATTGTGGAATCTAAAAAAACACTTGTTAGGCCACAAGTTTTCCTGGTTAATATGTTTTTTTTGGGGGGGAAAGACAGACCTAAATTTTTTGCACAAAATATTTCTCAGTAGCCTCTATTATTTATATTTTGTTGACATTTTTTAATTAAAATCTGAAAATAAATGTTTTATTTAACTAGTGTTATTTGTGTATTACTTTAACTCTGGTAAAGAGTACAACATTTAACTCAGAACAGAGTTATTTATCTAATTACTTTAACTCTGGTAAAGAGTTAAAGAAGGAACTCTTGGTGTAGTGTTAAATGTTAACTATTTCCAAAGTGTTCATTTAACTCTAGAAAGTGTGGACCTATATATAAACCCTGAAAAAGAGCTGAAATTGACTCGGAGAGAATCAATTCAACACCCGACTTTTTGCTGTGTATGTGATCAGTGATCAGGTATTATTCCACTTCCCTCAAGATACAATATTCTTTTTATAGTTATATCTTTTACACATGAGAGTAAAGTTCTTTGGATTTGGTTAATCAACATTGTCTGTATTTTATGTATCTGGAGAGCCGTCTTGGTGTGGGCGTCACTGACAACCTGAGGGAGAGTCATGCCCAGTGTTGAGTCGTTGTTCAGAACCGCCGATACGGACATACAGTATGGGCCTATGCTGAGGACATCAGGGACCTCCATACTGTATATGAGCATAAAAGGGACACAGGCAGACAGACAGACACACACATACAGAGATCTCCATATACAGGCATAGAAGGGACACAGACAGACAGACAGACGAGTACGAAAAATATTAATCAATCCGCAAATCCTCATAATGTGGAGTACCCTGATGTAATCAATATCACAAAACTCCATATATGGGCATAAAAGGGACGCAGAGAGACACAGGGTAGCCTACAACGGGTACTCTGACAATGTGTACAACGGCTTTTGCAGACCATATCCATCTTTCCTGACGTGCATTGTTCCCGAGTCAGTGCCCTAGTTCTTACTAATGTGCATTGGTCAAACATCAGTCATAGCATGGTTGGAGGTGCTTGAAGTTACTTCTAAATGTTAACTATTTGCACACCGCCCCAGTATGTGTGTATAAATATCTACATTATTTACATGTATGTGTGTACGTACCTCTACATACTGTGTGTGTGTGTGTGTGTGTGTGTGTGTGTGTGTGTGTGTGTGTGTGTGTGTGTGTGTGTGTGTGTGTGTGTGTGTGTGTGTGTGTGTGTGTGTGTGTGTGTGTGTGTGTGTGTGTGTGTGTGTGTGTGTGTGTGTGTGTGTGTGTGTGTGTGTGTGTGGGACAGACAGTGATGGATGCTGCAGTGAGGAGAAAGTGTGATTCCAGTAATGCATACCTAACAAGACGTAGCTATCCGTGCTCCTGGGCTTAATTTATGCTCTGTGTCCTATGATCCGCATTGCACTGCAGGGAGCTTATAGATCGCCTATTTTCAGCATGCAACGCCGCCATGCGACGAAGCATAAATCACGCTTTACTCTCTCCCTCTCTCTCTCTCTCTTCACCCTCTCTGTCTCTCTCTCTCTCTCCCCCACACTCTCACTCTACCTCTACCTCTCTACCCCCTCTCTCTCTCCTTCGCTCTCTCTCTGTGCAGAAGGCATCTGCACCTCAGAAGTATGCCAGTGATGTGCATGCACTCATTGACACTTGATCATCGCAATCCCCTCCCCCTCATAGATCCTTCCGTTCCTCTACCGTTGCTCCCACAACCCTTCTACCCCCCTCTGCCCCCCCCCCCCCCCCCACTGAAGTAAGTGTATCTCCTTTTAGCATTAGAGTATCTGTAAGCCAAGAGCGTCTGTCACCAGAGCAGAGTTCAGTGGAATGGCATGCGTTGGCCCTTCAACACAGGCAGCCTAGGCTCTACGGTCTTTTTGGAGGAGAGGGGCAGACTGGGCGAGTGGGCGTAGGGGCAAACAGCTTTCTGGAGGAGTGGGCTAGGGGCAAACAGCTTTCTGGAGGAGTGGGACAGACTGGGCCCGAAGCGGTGTAGGGGCAAACAGCTTTCTGGAGGAGTGGGCGTAGGGGCAAACAGCTTTCTGGAGGAGTGGGCCAGACTGGGCGAGTGGGCGTAGGGACAAATGGCTTTCTGGAGGAGTGGGGCAGACTGGGCGAGTGGGCAAACAGCTTTCTGGAGGAGTGGGCCAGAGGTACCAAATAACGGCTTGTTATTTGGTACCTTCTCATCGTCACCCACAGTGTGAATAACAGTTAGGCCCGATTACATGTTGGCTGCACAGCCAACCCTCCTCTGTGGTTTCCACAGCCGCACCGGACCCTCCTCTGTGGTTTCTAGTGATTCTAAAGGGAATATCTCACATCTACAGAAGAGGTTCTCAAGCTGTGGGTCGGGACCCCCCCCCCCTCCCCCCCAACAGGGAAGGTGGCTGTGGGGGTCGCACGTTGACACCTGGGGAAAAAATTAAAACATTATCCTTCACATTAAGGGTGTTTTATATGCTTTTTATTTTATTTTTAAAGCATAGCTTATACAGTAGCAACAGATATACTGTGTTGTGTATGTGCAGTATTTTATTTTCTGAAATTGTTTGCATTTCTTGGAATTTGTGTTGTTTTACAATTTCTGAAAACTAGTTTTGGAATTCTTTTACGTTTCTTGGAAAGAGTCGGAAAACGTTCGAGAACATTTGAAAATGTTTGGAACTGTTACTGTCCGTAATGACATGAGCAGAATGGGGACAGCAGGAGGTTGATGGTTTCCTGGAAGTGACACCAACACTCTCTCAAACACACCGGCAGACAGACAGACATCCATCCATCAGCCACCACTATGTGAGGTGTGTGTTAGTGTGGCACACGTATACAGCCACATAAAGTAACTAAGTAAGTACTACATTTACTTAGGTACTGTACTCAGGGCAGGAATTTCATGAACGCCATGGCCGCTGTTGCCCCTCATGTTGGCCTTATGCCCCGTGGCCTTAATGCCCCGTCCACACACACCACGCTGTGTGCCAGCTGCTGTCACCGTGTTCTCCTTTGCTTTCTATTTTGTTAATATCTTTCAGATACCAGTGTCTTGTGTGAATTCTGAAATAATGAAAGGCTGTATTTATTTAGGCCACCGAGGCACCAAGATGTTTTTTTCATGAGCGCAGCACATGTTTTTAATTGTTTATAACGGGAGCGCCGCGTTTTTTGGAAACCCCAGCAACTTGGCGTTGCGCTAGCCTGGGCTAGCTAACTGTGCGCTCGCCAGGTGCTTTCCTCTGAGAGATCAAATAATTACAACTCGGTCTGTTCAACTCGGGCGCCTGTAAGCGCTGCCAGGCGAACGCTCAGGCGTTTTCAGCAGAGAGTTTGTTTTTAGAAGAAGGCCGGTGCACACCTCACAGGTCGGTGACAGGTGCGTACAGGACAAAGGTGCAAATGTTCAAAAGGAGATCTCTGATGATAACAATGACATTCCAGGCTTGACTGTACTTGTGTTAAAGTGCGATTTCCAGGTACACGTTAATTTAGCATTTCCATATCTTGCTACTGTATACCTCTACCCCACTGCATCTCAGAAGCAAATATTGTACTTTGTACTTATTACATTCATTTGACCGCTTTAGTTGAAATATTGCAGGTTTACATTATTATTACAAAACATACATTAACCACTTTAAACCCTATTTTATACTTCGGCTTCTCAAATATAGCTGATCTACACTTACTGTGAGCTTGTAGAATAGATCATAAAAATAAAAAAACTTTTACTGAGGTCAAATTTTGAATACAGGCCTTTTTCATGTATTAAGTATTTTCATATTGTGGTATTGCTACTTTTACTCAAGTAAATCTGAGTCCTCTTTCGCCACTGCAGTTTATAGCCTTGGCACCCATGGGTGCTGCCATTGCATATTTCACACATTTGTGGGCAGATCACGGTCGCCGTTGCCATGTCTGCTTATTATAAGCGACTTTGGGCTTGTTTTTCTGTAAAGTCGTTTGTAAAAGGTCCTTACACACCGGGGCGATTCTTTTCATGCGAATAATACGTTTTTTTTTAAAACCTTATAAAGTCAATGCAAGCTTCCACATCAGTTTCGCGGAGCGAAAAAAGTGTCTTTTAATTATTCGGAACGAGTCCGAATTTTGTGTATATTCGCATATTCGCCGGTGTGTAACCGCCTTAAGTATTGGTAGTTGCGGGTTGCTTATTTGGGCTTGCCTCATAATGTTGTTTAAACCAGTGTTTCCCCAACATTTCCACCGAGCCTATATCTGGGACCAGATTTGTGGTGTTAAAATGTTTACAAAAATATTCAAAATGTTTCACTCTTTTTTCAAGATTTTCATTTGAAAATAGCAGATCTGCAAGCTCACAACGTGTCGCATCGCGGCGTGTTATCTGCTATTTTCAAATATCCAATGTAAAGCGCTCACATAGCCGATTACAGTTGCTTATTTCTCTCGCAAAGTCTGGCAACAGTGATCACGGCGTGGGTCAGTTTACCACCTGGTGCTAAACATCTAGTAAAAAGGTCAAGGTGAACCCAACGCACATGTGCTGACTGCATGGGGGGGGTTAGATCTGAACCATCAGCACATTCAAACACCAAAAGCATTGGCATCTAAATAATATTTAGATAAACATTATATTTATAGTACCACAAATAAAAGCACTCATTGTGCAGAATTTCCCATTTCACATAATACAAAAAACAAATAAACATGAAAGCTATGGTAAAATGTTCAATTACTTTTCAAAGTGTGATTTGCTCTTCTATCCTGGTCTGTGCCGTTTTGTATTCCGTGAAGCACCTTGGAGACAATTATAATGATATAGTCAAATAAAGTTGGCTTGTCTTGCCTGACAGGAAGGTTTTTGGTGCCGCACTTTGAGCTTGTAGATCTGCTATTTTTGAAAAATCTTGAGATTTTTTTTCTAGATGGGGTCTGCGGCCAAATACATATCATAACAGATCTACAAGCTCATGCCGCGCTATTAGCTTGTATATCTGCTATTTTTGAATAGCCAAAGACATCTTAAAATGACGCCAAGAACAGTGAGTTCTCTTATTCATAAGTGTCCAGTTCTCTGCTAGCTCTCTGTCCTTTATCACCTTGGCCTTTCTGTCTACCCTGACCCCCCCCCCCACCCCCCTTAAACACTTATACAGTATAAGCTCTATTTCAGTGGCTCTAATGGACCCCCGTGATCCGTGAG